>NW_020539724.1:1336266-1362102 GCF_003426905.1 Ctenocephalides felis
TTTTTTTAGAGATCCCCACTCCAATAATTAGACTCTAACTTATTCATCATCGATCACCAACGTGTATTTTCAGTTACGAAAAATTTTGTGAATGATTTTCTCATCAAAATATCCTATTGAATGAGAATGCAACTTAAGCAAACACATTAAGGTTTGGAGCAAGTTATTCTTTAGCAATAATCAAATAAATATTGTGATACAATTTTGTATAAAATTCAGGTACAGAGCATAGAATTTGAAGATAGTGATGATAAAAATGACAATGTTATAGAAAGTGTCAACTAAGACAAAATGCAATTGCTTCAATTGACATGCGCAAAATTAACTTACAAAATCATAGAAGGCACTTTCCTGATTGCTATTTAATTTTGAAAGAAAAAATTAAATAAATACAAGCATGAAATTCATACAAACGCAAACTTCCATATGTATTTGAATATGAAAAAAAAGAATAGAGATAAATATGCACATCACTACAGCTGAAACAGTACAATTTCTCGATTTACCAAACAAACACTTGAATATCTAACATTTCAATTTCCGTCAACGGCGCTCGGGCTATGAAAGCAGGTGTGGGTGGGTTTTGTTCGACCTTTTGTCTCCGAATAAATACTCGTTAGTTTTGAAACAATGCATTTATTGTTAATTACATTATGATTTACCGTGAAAGCGCCTCGTAGATAATTAAAAGCGGCGCGATAATGCGCAAACAGGTCTCTTCTCGTCGTAGAAGAGCGTAGCACGGCGCTTTGAATGAGAAACATCTCAAAAACATCCGCGCTACGAATTCTACGATACCAAGACTGTATTATGAATAAAGTGTACCGTGTACCGTGTTTCTGTGTGAAATGCTGTTTGAAGTTACAACGATATGGTGTTAGCATAATGCTTCATTTTTATTGTTGCATTTTCAACGACGATGATGAAGAGAGAAACTTTTTGTCGTATAGTAAACATACGAGCATTTTAAATGTTAATGGAGGACTCCTATAATAGACAGAGATCTATCTACAAAACTAACTAATACACTACACACACACACACATACACGTATATATAAGGTTGTCAAATATCTCCCTTCGGCCTTTTTGTATTATAAACCAAGAGCAAAAAAGCGGAAGGGAGATATTTGACAACCTAATATATATATATATATATATATATATATATATATATATATTAATTTAATCTTAAACAAATTTCTTTCCCATGTATTATATTTTCTCGTGTTCCTCTACACAGAAGCATGCGATAACCTTTCTAACAAGTAACATACGTCTAATAGCAAATAATGTTATTATTCGTTGTGTGGGTTAGAGAAGTGTATATAAAATTGACTTTGATAGCTAATGTGCTAATTCGTGAAATATTTAATCGCTAATTAATGACAAATCGTTCGTGATACTGTAAATAACTCGATAATTCATCAAAATCGCGAGGACAAGAGTCAATCAGTTGCGTGGCAAAGCGCGAGTTTATAATTATTATCAGTCAGCCGCGTGATGGATATTCCACACGCCGTCGGTTCTGTTATTATGTCATGTCAACAGCACTCAATCAACTAAACCGCTAACGTGAAATTATTATTGAATAGAATTTCTTCAAACACCTCATTTTGATCAACACCTCATAACCTAATACACAACTTATCAGAGATAACTAAATTGACTTGAAACCCATCTGAGGGAAAATCTTATGTAAAATAATTATGTATGTTGTGTTACGTTATGGTAATCACAAAGTAATGTCTTTGTTAACCTAACCTCCAAATGGCACAAACATCAGAATACAACATTACTTCGACTTCACATGAGTGTTATAGTTACGAGGCAGCAATTTGTTGCACTTGTAATAAAATCGTATAAGTATAACATATTTATTATAATTCATGTATTTTATAACGTTTATTATCTAATTTGTTCACACACACTTATGAAGATAAAATTATATGTCGATATATAAACAAAGTATCTATTTCTGGAATTCGTTAATAAATAATCGATTTATGTAAATGTAGCAGTGAAATAAAAAACAGTATCGTAATTCTTTCACGTGAATGTATATATATATACATATATATATACATTGATGTTAAAAACTTTAACAATAAGTCACAAACATGCATATACTCCAATAAAGAAATTCAATTTTAAACTTTTGTACACCAGATCAAATATAAGCCACGTCAATGCAACCCATTGTTCATTTCTGCATGTCGATATGATATTTTGCAATTTAAGAACAAATTTTGTCAATATGTTTTCGATGGTCCGCCTGCACGAGTCTATCTATACATAACTCGTATGTATTCGATATTGCCCAGAGGTAGGTTTGAATATTTCCGATAACAAAATGTGTAATCCGCTTATGTGAAAGATATATTGCACGGGAATAAAAATGGAAATGCTATTTTATGCAATTTATATTCAAACAGAGTATACGTATATAGGAATTTATTAGTATTATTTTTCTAAAATAGCTTATAAAAGCTGCGATATGGTAATGATTATATAGTTTGCGACAATGTGATAATAATAGAGAATAATCTATATAATTTAATTCATTACCTCCAAGACTACAGGGTTTCTTCGTGACTCAGTGACAAGAGCTGCACTTTCACAATAGCTAAAAATCAAACAGTAGTAATTTCGGTATTAACGTAAAAATTTATTACGGCTAATTAATTATTCCATATTAAGCCTCGAGCACCTTGTGGACATATGGCAAAAACTAATGGGCCAAATTCACTGATAAAATTAATATTAAAAATCCATGCGTATAGAGTTGCTAAAATCTAACTTCCAAAGTAGCACCGACATCATGATAACATTAATTAGTCTTTGTATTTATTTCTAAATTCCTCTCTTGCCATTAGGAATGAGAGCAAAGTTCGAAGTATAAAAACAAACTGAGTGGACATACTTAAGATAAAAAAACAGCTTAATGTGAGCAAAAATCCACTTCATTTTTTTCTCAAAAATCAGTTATTATATCCAATTTCAGCCTGGTTCATCACCAGCTTGTCGACTATATCGCATAGGGTAAACCAGAAATGTAAATATTTACTGGACGTGTATAACGCTTGGGCTATCCATAGTCGTAGCGCCGTAGCGCCGTAGCCCCGTAGCCAGCCCTCCCATAGTTATTTAATACGGCACATGCATATTAACACTCTTGCGTTGCCGTATTTACGTTTGCGTACGTCGATTAATATTATAATCTGCTTTCGAGTAAACAAAGTTAAAGTGTGTACTAATTAAGTTTGGATAATTATTCGGGGAATGTACAGAGAATATTCGAGTTATAAAGAAAATTATAATAAAAGAAAAAATATATATGTGTATGTATATATATATATATATATATATATATATATATATATGTAATGCATATGTAATTAAAATGTTATGGCCTCGATAAATCAAGCTTACTTGCATGTACTCTATCAGTAAAAATCAGCAGGTTTTAATATGATAATCACTGGTTTGGTAATTTATGTACCTATTATATATATTCTAAGTTGAGTTTAAAAATGTTAAATAAAAAAAAGAATCTGAAACAATTATCTATATAATTTATCTACTTTTTCTAAATATTTGATTTTAAATTTCTGAGAATATAAGTGATATTTGTAAACTACTGTTTTTTAATATTTAATTTTCTTCAATTCACAAATCTGGTCTTCAATAAGTGCACGATGTCCTATAAATAAACAACAACTATTTTCAATTATTTTTTTAAACCAACCTCAATATATAAATTTACATTTATTTCATCAGCCAGTTCATTGTATAAAATTTAGCATTGTATGTTTGATGTTTTATATTTGAACATTTCCGCGCTGACATGGAAAAATTTTGTGAACCGTGTGCACCAGTAAGTTATAACAGAAAATAGAAATGAAATATTAAAAAAAAATCTTTAGTGTTGTTTGTTAGGTATATGTAGGCACCATGTTTTGCTATTTTAAAATTGTCAGTAAAAATATTTATAAATTGAACGGTTTGTTTGTAAGATCTAGTTTAGAAAAAGTGTTAATTATAGCATCTTGTAAAAGTGTTTTTTAAAATAATAAAGACTACATTAATATGGTAAAGAAATGATATATTTATTATTCAAATTTAAAAAAAATCGGCAGTTAATTCAAATATATTTTCCAGTCATTCCAGTGAAGGTTTGATTTCAAACTTTTATTACTCGTGTAATATCGTGTATTTGAAACAAGGCAGCTTTTATAAGAAGTGCTTCATTAACCTTTGTACCCAACCTAAAATTTTTCAATTAATGAACTATTTACAGAGAAATAAGTAGACTTAATAGACTTTTGCCGAAATTCGACTTAACCACTTATTCACAGGGATGACAGATTTAATATTTCAAAAAGGTTAAAGCAGTAATTTTCAAGAAAAATATTAATATTTTATAATTGTTGATTTTTTTTATTTTTCAAATATGAATTACGATGTTTTACTAATAGAAATATTTATTAATTATTTTGATTGATATGTATGAAGTTAGAACAAAAATAGAAATGGGTAATCTTTGATAAGCTTTATTTTGTCGATTTTGAGTATTTATAATACAGATATATTATGAGATGTAGAAGTATGAATGATTCCGAAAGACTCAAACTCGAGTGAAACATATAGCTAACTAGCACTTATGTTTTTTATGCCGATATTTTTAAGGTAATGGCAAGGTAACCAAAATATCGACTTATACCGGTTCTTCGGTATTCCGGTATTGAATTCCCTATCTATACGATTTTTTCCAAAATGAAATGAACACTCAATAGAGCATCTGATAATTATAATCAGTAATCAAATATATGTACTTAATAGTCTGCATAATTCACATAATTAAAAGTGTTTGACTAACCGAAAACGGTATGCCGCTTGCTTATGCACTTCATTTAATTTTCATCCGACCTTTATCCGTTTCAGTCGGCGAAAATCAACGTTTGTGTAGCTTTAGTAATTGTTCGACATCGCCGTAATACGTTGATGGCGGACCTCTTTAATATTTCATCGTGTTTGCGCTCTGCGTTACCGTTGCGTTAAGCGCAGAGGCCGTAGTTGCGTTATACGGTAAACCGCTGAAATTTCGCAGATTTAATGACACTTCTCGCAGTCTGCCGGCTGGCTCGCACTCTATATATACCTACACTAGGCACGTTAACATCGACCTGATAATGTTTTGGGAAAGTCTGCTATTGTTGAACTATGCACCTTTAATGTTGTAGTACGTTTTTGACAAAGGTGATTCGCGTGAATTTTGATAAACTGCTACAAATTTTCTTGATTTTGATGGAAATAAAATAGAAATTTCATGTAGAGGTGTTGTCAGCGACTGCAGGGTTCGAATCTCGATTTGATTAACATAATAGCAAGTAGAAATAATATCCAAATTCACTTAGTTCATAAATGATGCACTTGAGTTTAAGTTTCCCGGAGTAATTTAAACTTTATATCTTATCATTTAAAACAAGTGTCTCTTAAGTTATTCTATTGTATAAACAAGTGTCAAAGCATTATCTCGACCCGTTATTAATCTGTATAGTCATTGCTGTATAAGATCATGATATGTTTTGAAGTAATTACAGTAATACAATTACGTTAATGTTTCAATTTACTAGATCATTATGTTCTGGAACACTTGTGGAATAGTGAGGGTATAAACAATTATTTAATGACTATGTATTTATTTCAAATTGAGCTCAGTTTCAAATATAGTCATAGCTGTTTCACTTTCGTGCATTTGGACTCACTAATCATTATAAAATAACAATTTTTGTTTTTAAATAAAATAGACCAAAAAGCATTAAGACTTGGATGATTTGATGTCGCTAATTGTTACCTTGCAAATCATCTTGGATAGATTTATTTTGAATAAATTTCACATATGCATCTAGCTTTATCATATCTAATAAATGGAAGCTACATATATTATCAGTATACAGCTTTAATTAAAAATTAGTAACTGGAGCCACAAATTAATATCTGGATTTTACAATGTATGAAAAAATTCATGAATTTTTTACACTTAATGGCACTGTCTTTAATTTTTCAGTATCCATGCTGATATTTTTACTGTTATTTTTACACGGGTTTCAGCAAAGTAAGAAAACTTCTAGGGGACATATTAACTTCGTATTTATCATTTAAATAATTATAAGCAAATTTATTAAAGTTGTATAAAAATATCAAAAAAGTGTCAATGGTAATAATAATAATAACGAATAATATAAAAAATGGTTAAAAGTTAAACATTTGTGTTGTTTTAACATAGCACATTACATGAATAATAAATTTAATCCTAATCCATCTCATAATGAATATTTCGTATTTTCATCAAGTTTTATTAATCCATTTCCTTGTGTGTGCGTGCTTTCTCAAATTTCTCCCATGAGAAATTTATATTCGTGCTTTGCGACCAATTGCGCAAGGCATCCAATTAGCAAACAAGCAACTTGCACACACATGCGGAATTCATTTACTTTTTCTTCAGAATACGAAATATATTGAAATAGGAGATGAAAACAGTTGAAATCAAGAAGAATGATCAGAATTGGAGAAAGATTTTTTTTATTATAAACAAAACATGGAGCAATATATGTATACCATATGTTAATATAGCAAATTATAATCATATATGTAAAATTTATGGTACAAGTGTTAAGTCCGGCCATCAATCTTTAATTTTTTTATTAAATCCAATAATTCTCAATTAAACTCTTGGTCTCTATATATGATCTATATAATCTCTATATATGATATTCAACACTACTGACATGGAACAGCGCCATCTTTTGATAGCTAACTCAAGTTAATAGTACCTATGAAAATTAAGGTAAATTATTTTGTTGCGGAAATTTATTTTGTAACATAGAAATATAGCTTTTTATTTATTTGCAACATAGTTATTTCTTTATTACATCAGCTCTTATGAATTTCCTCGGTTTGTCGGCCTCATAAATCCTAAGTACCTGAGTTCGTATGAAAGGCATCAAGCGAGAGGAGTCATATATGAGCGTCGAGGCGAACGCAAAAACGCAATTAAAAATAATTGGATTAAAGGCCTACCGTATGAGTTTGGCTAAAAATGCTCGGTCCTTATCATCATATTATACGGTGAGCATCAAGCACTTGGCAGCTTTTAATTAAAGCTCGAAATGATATTGAGCTGGGGATTAAAATTGCGCTTTTGCTGGATATTTTTCAGAAAATGAATATTAAATTTTTAAAACGTATTTATTACGTTTGTATGTTCATGCGCTGCTTCTGATTAATTAAGCTGTGGAATGGAGATTTTTGATTTGAAAGAAGAATTTAAAAAATTATGTTAATAATTTATAATTTAATTTTCATGCACACATACACACACAAACATATATATATATATATATATATATATATTCAGAAATAGCAGTTTATTGAATCGATACCCATGCTTGTTTATAGCCAATCATTCATGAATCTGTTTATGCATGACGCTCAGAAACATAAACAAGACTTTGTTTGGATATTACGTTATGCTAAATTTAGTTCTCATGTATATTAGCTCATTAGACCGTTCAGGAATTATACGATTCGATATTCGAAAACTTCGAAACATCTCATCAATTGTCTTATAGATAAGGATAATAGAGATTAAATATTAGAGAGATATAGAGATTATTGAAGTTGTAATTCAAAATACGTAGACGATTAGAATCCAGAGTAATGTAACCACGGATTAACTCAATCAATAAAACTAACTTTGAACTTACAACTTACGATATAACTCAACCCAGGGAAAATGAACTGTAAAATATAATGAGCGTTTCATTTAAAATTACATACATCAACACTAATTTCATAAATATTTCCAATGATTTCTAGGTTTCTCTAATTTCCCCTGTTTCAATTAAACGAACAGAAGTGCTAAAGGATTTATTTGAATCAATTGAAAGTACGTGTTCTGTAGAATTGTGCACCGATGACCATTGCTCTTAAACTTTTATGTAACTTCGGACTCGGGTAGAGCTTATTGTCATATAAAGCTCAGCTTTCGCCGAGGTTTTAACGAGATACTGTTCGGTAAACGAAGGGCATTAGATGTGCTCTGAATTTCAAAATATTGAAAGTGGAGAATGATTACGGAATAAATCGTGAAATATATTTTATGATTGTGCAGCACCAGTATTTTATTGCGTGCCGTTGACTTCTATGGCCATAAAAATTTTTGAGAAGAGATATTGTTAAAAGACTAACTGCCTGCCAATATCATGACATCCAACATACATTTACTAAACGTTCAAATAATTATTACAGAAAAATTAGATGGGTCAATCATATAATTAAAATGTACGATAAAAGTGATACTTTACCAATGATTGGTATTGTTTTTCTCTCCCTGGACGAAATGTATGTCTCTAAGCCAATATATGTGATTTATATTTACTATTTGGATCAATAAATCTGCACACTGTCTGTCGGTCCAGATATGTTATAAAGCGAAACGGAAATGAAACGCCGACACGGAATCGGAACCGAGTTATTATAACTCCTGCGGTCTGGAGAACGGATGCGGTGTAGACAATCGCATGTGTCATTTCGTTATATACACTGATTAAACTGTTCATGTGGCCGAAATAAATTATTACATAGTTCCATTGATGATTATTACGATATATGAGTTACCAGATTTAATTAACTCCAACGTGAAATATGAATTATTGGTCACGGAATCTTATTACCTACATTTACGAGAAGACGATGTAAAATATCTCGGCATATACCTCGATAGAAAACTTAATTGGCAAATTCACATGAAAAAGAGGAAACAGCTTGAGATAAAAACTAAAAAAGCTTTACTGATTATTAGGGACTTAATTCAAATTAAGCTCATACACTAAGCTACTTTTATATAGAACTTTATTCAAACCAATTTGGTGCTATGGAATACAATTATGGGGCAACGCTCGTAAGACTAATATAGAAATAATATAGAAATTTCAGAATTTTTTTTTGAAAATTGTTTTAGGAGCACAAGCTCATCAGTCGCCCAAATTCACTAACAAACTCTTTAATAACAGAGAACTATTGACGTAGGTTGAAGAGAAAAGCGCCACTTGATCTAAGTCATCAATTCAAAAGATTGAAATAACTTAGTTATTTATGAACAAGCATTTATAAGTAAATAGTTAAGGCTGCATCACTGTCATTAAAAATTGTTAATATTGAAACGAATGGAAAACAACTATTGAGTTGTTTTTCCAACATGTCAATATAGTATATAATGTCTCTTTACGGATGACCAAATTTATTAAATGTCCTTAACTGGACAGCTGTAAATAAAATAGAGAATAAAAAAATTACCAGTACGTTGAGAGAAGTGAATTAAATGGTAGTTTGAACATGTGTCTACGGATAAAAACTAAAATGTAGTCCTTAAGGGGGTTGTTTGGTTTTTATTTTTGTTTCGATTTTGAGATTTTTTGATATTATGAAAGCTAAAAACCTTATAATTATTAAAAAAAATCATCTCAATATCTATTTTTTTGACAAAGTTATAGATATATATATCTCTATATGTATGATCCTCTGAAACCGTTTTCATCGCTCCGCGAGCTATTGTATGTCAGCTGCTCCCTTTTTCATTATAATACCTCACGCTCATGACCTTTTTAATGTGTCAGCATCTTTGAACACCATGGTATATTTAGTACATTAAATTAAATGGTGTATTTAGTACATTACATTAAAAACTTTAAATACGTTTTTCTCAAATTGACTTTTTTCAAAGCGGTGCCACAAAATAAAAAAAACTACAAGTCGGATCGACTAGCATTTTTTTTTTAATTTGTTTACCACTACAATGCGTAGTCCCCCTACCTCAAACAACTTGATAACATTACGCAAAAAAAATTTTGCGACGCTTATCGCCCCAAAAAAGGCCTTTTTTAACACTTTTTTTAAATAGCTGCCATTTTTTTCCTACATAAATACATTTCGAGAAAAACAAAAACAAATACCTTGCATTTTTTGTTTGAAAAAACGAACAACCCCCTTAAGTATGTATTTGGTAATATTGTTTTCTCTGATTTGAAACCCTAGTGTTGCACACCTGTGCATCGACCTGTAGAGAGACGCTTAACTCCATGTTGCCTATTACCACGTTATTATTACTCTGTAGCATAAAGCGCGTACCGGCAAGAGTAACATTGTCTATCAAGCGAGCGATATTGATGGGTAATTCGGTTATCCCCTTCATCTCTTCGTGTTCTGACGGCTTACCTACACCTTTGTTCCTTGCTTTATGCAGGTTTATGCCGTATAGTTGTCGGTCGGTATTAGGAGGCCGCAAAATGATACGCAATCAAAGGATCCGGCTTTATGGGTGCACTGGTACACTAGTATTAGAGCTGATTACGGAATTTAACAGAACGATCCTTTAATTAACATCTGCTATTAAATTGTTGATATTGTAATGGTTGAAAAATGATATTTAATCTGTGTAAGGACAGAAGTAAGTGATTCGGGAGCGGTATAATTGATTATATTAATTCCAATTTAGCAAATTTTACATGTTGTAGAATCTACTGTAATGTAGATGTAACAAATCATATTCCAAAAAAAATTAAGTTAAAAAATAAGTACAAAATGTGTTATCCATTTGAATTATTTTTGCAAATTCGAAAACATGTTTTCACGATGTCAGTTTTTGATTCCTATTGATAAGGAGTTTGGCAAATGCTAGTCCAGCCGTTTTGAAGATATAGAGCAAATAGTGCAGAAAATGAAAACTAAGTTTTTGAGAAACCGGAGCATCAGAATTGATTAAAATTTTGCAAAAGCAGGTTTAAAGGTTTTGGAGATCTAGGAAGAAAGTTTTATCCAGAAAGTCATTTGGTAGTCAAAAATTGGATATTCACGACCGAATGAATCAACAGACCTAAATGTATATTGCTTTCAAAAATTTCAAAATTAAAAACAAAAGTTTCAGTTTTTGAAAAAAATCTATGTTTTCAAAACATATCAGTATTTGTTAAAAAAAACAACTTTTTTAAATTTTTCAATATTCAAATTTTTCAAATATTCTCCAAATTTTTAAAAATGTTCAAAAAATTAGAAATTCTCAAAAAAATATTATTTTTCTTTTATGAGCTTTTAAATGTAATGTATTATTATGACGTCATGTATTCTTAGTTTCTTCTTCAATTAGAAATGTTGACAGCAATTTTTTTATCATATATACAAAACAATTTTTATTACTCTATCCCAACTCTTTACTTTTTTACACACTCCATCATTTTTATCATTTTTATGAGTACAGTATGCAGTATAGGCATTGCAACTTCAATTAGACTGATATCAATAAACTGATCGTATTGTTTGGTTTTTCAGATATTCGTTATTGTTTGATGGACATTCGATATCAACATTTAAATCTATTTATTCTATTTCGTGATTTTAAAATGTAACATCGTGTTTTATGCCACCTTTTGAATTTATTACTGAAAAATCGTAAATCTAATAATTTTGATCAGAAAGATAATCCAGTTTATTTTTAGGAACGTCTGATGTACTTTTAATGAAAATACTTCGTATCATTCTATTAATAAAAATATTTCTTGACAAAACTCATTTTAAAAATAATTTTAAATTTTAACATTACACTAATGCACCAACTTTAAAAGAATCGAGGAATATAGGTTTATAAATAAAAATGTAATATATGTTAGATTTTTTAAGGAATCTATATTATATCTATATTTATTGTAGTACATTACGTCTATTTTTTGCGATAAATAAATTTATATTACAGCATTTCTTAGATTATAATAAAATATAATGGTACAATAAAGAAATTTCAATTACTCGTATGTCATAACTTTCAATGTAGTTTCTCACTAACTACTTGTCTCACCAGACGACGGGAGGTCAATTCAATTAATTGAACAACCTGCTTCGTCTTGTGAAATATTTCACACCGAGCAATTGTCTGTAATCGGTAGTTATAGTCTCTAAAACTATATACTGATTTTGAGCTAGGGTCTAAAAGAATAAAGATGAAGTATGTTTTTTCGAACAAGTTTCCATTATTGGATTGCATCAACAAGAATAGATCACTGTAGATCACGGTGCATTTAAAGAGACAGAAAAAGTTTTTTTGTTCGATTGCCTTTGATATTAACTATTACTTGTATCCATTTAGATCACTTTGTTTGTCATTTTGCTGTAAGTTGAACACAAGTAGTACCAGCAATTAGTTCTGCGATAATTTAGCTCAGCTATAACGATGATTTGTTTTCAATAGTGTGCCTTGACTACGATTTTAAGTCTTACTTTTTTGAGAAAACCAAAAAGTTCAACCATTTTTAATCGTCTTGCATGATATACTTGACTTCTATTGTAAATTTTTCATTTCCTCAAAAAAATTCAGGAATATTTTCAGCAAACCGAATACAGATCGTTTGTATTCTTACAACAAACGCTAGACGCGGGCGATAAAAAGTCAACTGAGTATTATAAATTTCATGACACTGACAGCACAATAATATTCTGGAATTGTAAAACTGTCACGTTGTCAAGAAGACTTGCCATCGCCGGCTGTGATATTAATAGGACGAGACCGGGCGCGATGTTAGGAAACGAGAGCCACGGAGAAGCAGATTGTCGCTTCCAATATTTCGATGGATCGTTCGGTTTCTGCATATATGTGGCCAATCTGAAACTCTTTGGTAAAAGAAATCTATCCATCTAGCAATGTACATAAAATCTTCTCTAGAACTGAGCCAAGATTTGTATCTGAATAATATCGATGGCAATAGACCTTGTAATTGATGTATCTGATCCTTTGATGCATTTGATATTAGAGGATTGTTAACGCCTTAGACTCATCCCTGATATAAATAAATTATACAGATATATTTCAATACTCTTCGTATCAAATAATTCCATATGTTATAATGCATCTTGTCTAAGAACAGTCACTTCACCATTAATCCTTTTTTCTAAGAAATTGGATTCCTTGAACTCCTCAACCCGACCAGATCATAATTCAATATTTGGTCAATTAGGAATGTAATGGGCAGTCGCTTGAACACAAAAATGAACCCAACAAAAATTATATAAAATTGTAAAAAATTTATAAATTAGTATCAACTCAAAATCTCATTTAAGTAAGAGCAAGAGTATCACATACTTCATATAAGTAACAAGTAATAACTTAATTCAAACAAGTAACGTATAAATTTATGAATCTTTAAAATCGTATTATTTTGTCCAAATTAGCAACATTTTAATCTCTTAGTTAGTTATTAGTTATTAGTTATTATAGTCCTTAGGTATTGTCGACAAAAAGAGTTTGGCAGGTGAATTACGAACTCTTTCTAGAATTAAAGTTATAAACTAATAGGATCATAATAGAGATCTTTAGTTGATCACTGTATTCATTACTGCAACATGTTTCAATTATAAGTTTTATAAGAGAATACAATTTACCGATTCAAATCATTAGCTATTTTTTCAGTTTTTTTTATAAAACTGAGTCAAATCTGTTTTACTCTATGTCTACATATCCAGGTTATATATACGACACACGAATCAATTGCAATATATTTTACAGTTTCAATAACAATATAACAATAGATATGATTGCAATATATTACAAACATTCCAAATGGTTGGTCTCCGAAATTTATTGATTTTCGTAATTTATGATTTTCGAGTGGTCAGTCGAATATAAAACGGATCAATAGTATTTATCAACCACATTTGGAAAAATTCCAAAAGCAGTTCAAGTTTTATCAAATTTCATTTGCTGATATATTCATATATAAATTTATAACTAGACCGCTTTCAGGAAAAATTCATTGAAACTTATAATAGTATAGAATTTTACATTTTCTAGGAAGAAGCAAATAAACAAAAAATTACGTGGTAACAGGATAACAGGCATTCTTGAATTATAGAAAATTATAATAAAAATAAGAAGAATTACAACTTAGATCAAATACACATTATATTCAATATAAGTGATACATATCGGTTGAATATGTATTTGTATTATACATTGAATCTGCCCCATTTTTGGCCACATCTATTATGAGGCTAATCTGATTGAAAAGAAAAAGGAATTCGAGAGATTTTTTGTAAATAAACCCAATAATCATGATTCTCAAAATAATGCTAGCTTCTACATAGCAACAAAAAACTTACTGTTCTAAGTTTTATTAAACGTACTATCACCAAACTGGTAAGAAATGGATGACTTTTCGAAGGCTTACAAAAATCCTAGTAAATCTGAAACTGGAATTATTTCAACTAGACAATACAAGTATGTAGTACCTTATTCCACCTGCCTGTCCTCCAATCATCGTACCTAACCCATTTTTGGCCACATTCCGCCTTATATAATATGCAGGTGGTACGCACATGCATTACCCGGACTAACCTGATTAAGGGGTCGCAGCCGCCCTATCGCCGAGTGCTGACTGCGGTTAATAAAAGTTATACGTGAACTATGTTGCTGTCAGGAATACTGAAGTGCGCGATTTACGTGCAATACAAAAAGTTCGCCTCGGCAGACAGTCACGAGCTTTCCGTTCAAGAACTACTGGATTTATATTCTATGCCTATTTTTAGAGACCGGCATATTTTATGGGTAAGGTATTAAAAATGCAATTCGAGTTATAAAGGTGGATTGGGGACGGCCGATCGGTTTTATCGAGGTAGATGATTGAAACTTGGGAGAAGTCGTATTGTATTCATTTTCAGAGTTGTGTGAACCTAGATTGAAGTACTAGCAAACGTTTCAATTGGAAGACTACATAGAATAAATGAATTAAAAAATCAAATGAAAATGCTGAGAAATTTCAAATTAAAAAAAACATTGTATCGAGTCAATTTTATAACTAAAGCTCTCAAGATTTATTGATACTTATTATTATTCCTATATGCTTAAAAATACTGAAATAAACTGAACTTGTACAAAATTAACTATATGAAAATTCAAGGTCTACATTCTAATCAATTTCAGGAAAAGTGTATGGAATTAGATTATTTTCTGTAACTGCCTGAATATATTTCTTAGAAGTAAATTGATTTTTAATGATAAAAATGAATTTAAAATGTCTTCGTACGTGATTTTGGAAAAAACATTTTTATTAATAAACATTTAAACATATAAGAATGCAAGAAATCAAAAGAATAACGTAAAAAATGGGTACTGTTATAAATGATGAATATTGCATTTATCATAGTATGAATAAATAAGATCATAAAATATTTATCCATAATATAAATTTAAATATCAAAATATAAAATTAAATATTAGTGCAAAAACAGAGTAATCAATACTTTGAATTGAATTTGACTATTTCGTAATTATCAATGAAACAGATAATTAATTGAGTATATAAATTTTATTAAAATCTAGACTATGTGCAGTATAACTATTACTTTTCTAATAGTTGAGGTATATGTAACAAGGATAAATGAAAAAGGAAACTATTTGGAATATATTGACAATACCCTGATATAATAATTATTATTGATTACGCCTTGCTTGTTAATGAATAAATAAATATAAATTGTATGTTAAATATATTTATCCTATTTATCCTATAATTTTGTCTCCATTATTGTATGATTTTATTGAACTACTTCCATACCGAGGAAGATCCATATAAGTGTTTTGAATACATATTTCATATTAATACTATTTATATAGATTTTGATAATAATTTTTGCAATCATCGAATTTTTTTCCCACTAATTTAGATAATAAAGGCACGTTCTGAATAGGTTAATTTATCAAGATCTCAATATCAGAACAGTTAATGACAAAATTAAACAAGTCACAGAAAACTATAAAATAAAAGTTGATCATCATGCCACCTGCTTAAAAAAAAATATTTACGAAAAAAATACAATCAAGTCGCAGAAAATTACAAGATAAGAGTTAAGAGCTGATCACCACTCCAAGAAGTATTTTTAAAAGCCCAATTAAGTCGCAAAAACCTACAAATTAGCAAGAGTTGTTCATAATAAATGTTTAGTAAAAAAAGTATAGTATCGTATCGTATCGTGATTATTTAGAATATAAAGACCAGAACTGTTAAAAACGAAATTAAACAAATGCGCAGAGAACTTCAAAAAAAAGTTGATTTTATCCAAAACTGTTTGGGAAAACAAGTATTTTCAGAAATACAATCAAGTTCCAAATAACTACAAAATAGCAATAGTTAATCATCATCCTATCTGCTTGGTAAAATAAGTATTTTAAGAAGAACGATCAACCCGTGAGAAAAGAAAACTACTGATCATTATTTTCTAATGTTGATTACTTTTAACTTTGATTTCATCACTACCAACAGCTTTATCTTACAATTAGTATTATTTTTGGCACAAAAAATTTCAAACTATTCCATTAAATCTTAGTAAGTTCGTTACTGGACATACCTCCAATTACACTTCAATGTATTTCATTTCCACAATCAATCTCTGATACGTGTTACTAAAGAAGCAGTTATGGCATAGAAAGAGCTACAATTTTTTTACAAAATTGTATTAGTATTGTAAATCCAATGTGCATGTATCTTGACAATGCAATTTCATTTTCATTCTAATGTGCTTTATGGCCGAAGAATATGCGATGGAGTCTTCAAATAAAAGCGCTACTTGTAGACCAGCATTGTGTCCGATTGTGGGCGATCGTTCTTTATTGTACGTCGTTTTATACGGTTCGCTGGAATAACATTGCTGAATCGAATTTTCTTCGATCTTATCACTTGATATGGTTTGTACTGTCATGTGGTCTTTGCTACTACACATAGGAGTTGTCTGTTTATGGTATAAAAAGATTTTCTAAGCTGATAAACATGCACAGACGCTAAATGAAAAATGGTGAAAATATATACAAAATTCGACGCGAAAATTCTTGAGATTTTTATTTCATATTTATAAAAGTTTACAAATATATGTTTTCAAATCATAATTAAAAAACCAACAAAATATTTGGAATTGAGAAATATCAAGAAGGGTTGTTACTAATTTAGCCCTTTTTGCTAAAGACCGATTGTGAATTTGTAAAAGAAAATGAAATGGCAAGAAAAGTCCAGGCACACTTTGGTTAAAGTAAACTTCAATCAACTACATTCAGTGTTCTATAAAATAAAGCTTATTCAAATGAAGTTATGCAATAAGATTTACCTATTTATCTTTAGTACGTTGTCATAGATTTTTTGAATTGCTGCTAATGACGTGAGCATAAATCGTTAAAATATTTCAACTAGATTTTTTGTGATCTAAATTTGAGGCTGTAATAATTTATCTTAATGTTTACGAACTGGTAATAACCTTGAATTTGTTATTATTTTGTAGGATTAACTTTGCGTTAGTCTTTTTTATACGCACATTTTTTTATTTCGATGAAGACAATGAAAATTGGGCTTGCACATCAATCTCTAATTGGAATTTAGACGTTAGCATATTAGGCTGAAAATTCAATATTCTCTTCAATTACCATAACTTCATAAATAACTGTAAGTTAGGCTTATAAATTGAATAAATTTCCTCATCCCTATAAATTATATGCCGTTTAATTTTTAAAGCTATTCTTTTTTGTAAGTTTATATGTTAATTTCTATTGAATTGAAGTGAATATTTTCACGGTATTGATAACAATATATTATGGGTCAATTATTTTTGAAGTTCTAAAATTTCTACTGAGCTTTTTTTTCAAATGATTTGCAATCAATGCAATTTCAGCTGATCGAAAAACAACATTCAACAGAAAAAAGCAATAAATAACATTTTTGGCATTTTTTTCCAAATAGGTGTTATACTGAACTTATTTTATCGATACTTTGCGCCTATACAAGATATTAATCACTAGAGTCAAATACAGAAGAAATAATATTTATTTCCCCGAAACTATTAAATTTCGATTATTTCGGATTGCGGATAGAAAATCATTGTATTTTTGAGCCTATTTTGATTTTTTATATAATAAATTGATTTATAAAAAAATATTAAAAACGTAATAAAAAAAATTCTTTTGATACATTAAGTTTCCTTAATACAATTTTAACAAAATTTTCTAAAAGTTACCATGACCCGTGTGAATTTTTTTCTGATATATTCGTAACGATTAATGTATTAAGTAATAGCCTAATTTAAATAATTCCCTATATTACCTGAAGTATCACAAAATGTACGTGTATAAAAGAAAATACTATTAACTAGCAAAGAGTGTTTGCTTTCAAATCTGCTAAATTTTCTGATATAATTGAATACATTTTTATTTTATTAATTTAATTTTTTTATAAGCGTAAGTCAAATTTAAATAACGTAAAACTGCATTTATTCAAAAAATATTGTGGACTACAAGAAGGGCATAAAATTATTATAAATTAAAGCCAAACAATTTTCATTCAGCAAAATAAACAAATTTGATAAAACCCCACGTTGCGTAGGAGTAGATTTAAAGTTCGTCGGTTGATTTAGGCAGAACGTAATCTAAACCTAAATATTTGTGGTATTATAATTTACTCACCCGAATAAGCTTCTTAATCCAATACGGTCCTCACCCGTAGGATCGTAGAAGAGGTATAGCACTGATTAATTATCATAAGGAATGTTCATTAAACCACAATTACATCCAGAGGGAAAGTGAGATAAATGAAATAGAATATCGAGATTTTCTAAAAATTTAAGCCAACAAGGTAATTGTGAAATAGGTTTAAACACAAAAAATTAACAATTGAAAATTTTGTGTTAAAAATTAATTTTATTAAAAGTTTTTTATTCAACATGTTTAGTTCACTTTAATACGTGACTTGGTTTATCCCCCGAGCGAAAACGGTGCTTTCCCCAAGCGCTACGCACGTCAACTGAACCAAACTGAAAGCTCTGCCGTCTGTGGGGCGGAAGAATGCCCCACACGAAAAGCTCCATCCCCCGAAAGCTCGACTTGCGGAAGCAGAGCGGGTGTGTGAGGGTGCGCGCGCACCGGTGACATTTCGCTATCCGATGTGCGTGTAGAGAAATTGTAATTGTATGAGTCCTGTATCAGTACGTGCTAGATTCAGCCTGGTAAAGATTTGTTTTTCATACTTGCACTCATACGAATGTGGTCTGATCGTATATACGAGTACGTGTGCTCGAATAATTTCAGTTTCATGTGCACAGAGATACGTTGCATTACACTGGGAATCATTGTAGTAATAGAGACAACTAGTAATTCCATTTTTGAGCATGCAGAAATTTTTAGTGTTCAATGAATAGTCTTATCCTCGGATAATTTTCTCTCTGATCACTAGTGGCATCGTGCTTGAAGGCAAATTGCTAAAACTTCCCTTACTATTTTTTTTTTTTTTTAAAAAAAAGTCTAAATTTTTTAGAAACCGAAAAGAATTTTTTAGAAAATTTGTAATTTTTTCATATTATTTTTCTTAATTTGAACTTCTTTTCAAAGCAATCGAGCTCTGTAACAGTTATAGAGATAAAATATTAATGCTCATAAGCGCTGTATCGCAGTCTAACTATAAACGGAACCCATAGAAAACTAAACAAAATTTCTGAAAATGTTTTTTTACTTTTTTTATTGGATCTCCATAACCGCTAAACTTGCCTTTTAAAAAATTTAATTAGTTCATTTCTTCAATGCAAATTTTATATCTTTATAAATCATTCAAATTGGACGATCAGTTCTCTCAAAAACTGAATTACTATTTTTGGCACTTTTTACCACGTATCTTCGAAACGACTGGACCTGCCTTCGCCAGATACTAATCAGCACGTCTTCTTATCATTAGGAATCAAATGTTTTCCGAAAAATTCAAATCGGTTAATTTTTTTTCACAAAATCGTCGATAAAAATTTGTATCCGCATACACACACATATATGTCAATTTTTTGTAAGATTTGCCAAAATGTTTAAAAACCTTTTAAACGTGAAGATAGCTTTTTAACAGCTCTTTTTACCCATTCATACGAAGATAGAAACATAGTGTTACCAGTTCCTATTTTATCGGAGAATTTCCTTATTGAGCTTTATCAAATGGATTTAAAACTATTGAAATCGACCCAGCAGTTTTTGTAAAAAACGTAGATAATCAAAATGACTTTAAACAAAATTCAAATCAAATTTTCTGGCGAGAAAAACTTCTCATTTGAGTTGTTGATAAATAAATAGAAACAATATTTAATGACAAAATATTTATTATAGACCGATTATTCGAATCCGACAAATAGACAATGTTCGTACGTTTTGATGTATTCTGAAGCAAAATAAACATGAAGTTCTTTGCTAATTACAGAGGATTTAATTATATAAAATGCTTCAAAGCATCCTTAAATGTAGAAAATAACTATAATGCTACATCTACGTTTTGAAAATATAAATTATCATAGAAAGCACTTGTAAAATGCACTCCCATGCTGATTTATTGTTGGTCTTTATTTAATTGGATTAAATGAGTTTTACCAAGTCTCGATGCGCAAATAAATGGACGTATGGTCGAAATAAGGAACAAAAATTTACGTTTACTTCACCTTGCCATTTCTTTCGCTTTATTTAATTTTACCATAACGTTAAATATTAAATATTAAAAT
Organism: Ctenocephalides felis; assembly: GCF_003426905.1. Classification (NCBI taxonomy): domain Eukaryota; kingdom Metazoa; phylum Arthropoda; class Insecta; order Siphonaptera; family Pulicidae; genus Ctenocephalides; species Ctenocephalides felis. The sequence continues at coordinate 1,356,870 of NW_020539724.1, forward strand.
CCATAAATATATTACAACCCAACCGAAGCTCGTGCATATATTTCGCAAAGTAGAAATTGTATTCTTCTGGACCTCATGAATCATAAACCCGTTCCTCATCTCGCGTCTGTTGCGACAATGGAGCGAATATTTCGGGAACGATCTTTTCAACCCAACCAGAGAATAATGTATGCGGTTTTGAATATAATAGTATGGATACTCTCTCTCTCGGTTTGTACTCAGAAATGGGACAATCGTCTCCTCGCCGAGTTGGACGCTTTTGCCCATTGAATTTATAGACATTCGGCATCACGGCCGTGGACCCGATCATCTGTATCTTTCAAACTCGAACGGGGATAAAGGGATATTGTTAAATATAAATAGGAATGGAAAAAATAATAGTTGAAATTTGGAATTAATATTATACTAGTAACTAGTGGTGCATCGTGCCTTAAGAAAAATTGCTGTAACTTTCCGTACCATGATTGAATTTTTTTAAAAGCTTTACAATTTTTTGAAAACTACAAAAATTTGAGTTGAAAATTTTGAAAATCGATTACATTAATTCTACATTCAGATACATCCATTTTTTCTAAGATATGCCAAAATGTTCAAAAGACTGAAACGTAAAAATATAAAACAATGTATTTTTGATTTGCGATTGCTAAAACTCACCCTACGGGTAAAAAATGCAATCTAATTTGATGTAAAAGAGCTTTATGTAATCAACGAAATTTCGTCATTCGAGAAACGTTCCCAAAACCTCAAAATTTCATGGAATAGTAAATTAATATGATCGGACAATAGCATCAAAATAAATTTTCAGAAATGTTGTAAAATTTTAGCAAAGTCAAATTGAACCATTTTTTGCGCAGCATAATAATTGTGTGAATATTCAAATATTTACTTTTACAATGCTGCAGAGTTTGAGAATTTAAATAAAATGTGTCAAATGTTCATCGTTGAAATTTACATAAAAAAACATAAACTTCTCCTTCGGAAAGTTAATAATTTATTGATAACCAAAGATAGAGTATGATAAATTGAGTATTTGAAACATTATATAGTTAAGATTTATATAGAGAAATAAATAAGTATATGCAATTATACAAATTAATAATTAATCCTAAAACACAATGCAAATAGCCGAATTTTCAATATTGCTTATAGTGCAGTTGTTCCGTAACTTATTAGAGTCATAATTTTGGTCGGTGTTCTATATGTTTTACATATTAATTTTCTTTAATCGGGTTTACTTTGTGTATTTAAATTAATTTGCTATAAAAGCAAAAATAAAATTCTCAGTAGAGTATTTTAAAATTGTGTGATTTAGCTGTAATTACTGACATTTCAAAATTTAAAAAAAAGTCAGGACGATTTTACTGGGAAGAAAAATTATGTCATTTGAATTTCAACAGTTTAATCTGATGAATTTGGATGTTTAATTCATAAGTTATAATTACGCAAATTTTTCAACATTATTATTTTATTAAGACTGTAAGTTTCTTTCAAACTTTTTATTCTACATGCATTTCATATACTCGCATGTGTAGTTTAAACTATTAAATATGGATATTGGTGCTTATATATCTTAAAAAGAAAAAAAAATCATTTTTTTCTTACTTCGTTTTTCTCAATTCTACAAACAGCTTCATTGCAAGTGAAGTTTTATTCATTATATTTTGTTATAAATATAGAGGTTTTTTATTATTTGTTTCATTTGTCTTAAACATAAATTCTGTTCTTTGAAGCAAACATTTCAATATTATCATAGATATATACGTAAACCGATATAAATTAAAACTAACTATTTTTTAATATTATTAATACAAAATGCCTCAATGATTTTTATCACTAATTTCCAGATAAATTTCAATTTATCCTGCATATATTTCATTTACTTCGCAAGTGAAATTTGATACATTTCCATCCCCTGCGATAAAATACGTAGATCAAGATGATAAAAGACGTAGGTCCACCGAATGTTTATCACGGATTTGTGCGGCCAAATAAATCCATCACAGTATGGCAGATCCCTTTTCTTGCCAACCCTTTCGGCTCCGGTTCTCGGATTACGGCCGAGCCTTGCGGGATGTGCTAATCTCGAACGCAATATGCAAGACTGTCCACCTGATAACCGACGCGTTTTACTAGGGCGACTCCGGTGGAGGATGGTGGGTCCCCAGCAAATCGCCCGGAATACCCAACAGAGTTACGACTACGGTAATGTACGAATTAAACTGTTGCGATATGAGCAATATCGTATTATTGCACATATCCGGTAATGGGGATTTAGATATTTGCTTTGTGATTCGTAATTGGTTTACCTCCTCATTCTGGTACGCAATACATATTTTGCGCGTTCGATCGCTTAAAAAATGTAGACGACTCTTAGGCAACTTCAATATAAACATTCGCAAATAACTTTAAAAAAAATTACGCAAAAACTATATAGGCTACATTTTATTATAACATATCTGCATTATTTAGAATTCTGATTCGATTTTTTAAAGATATATAAGCACCAATATCCATATTTAATGGTTTAAACTACACATGCGAGTATATGAAATGCATGTAGAATAAAAAGAGTTTGTTTAGAAACTTACAGTCTTAATAAAATAATAATATTGAAAAATTTACGTAATTATAACTTATGAAATAAACATCCAAATTCATCAGATTAAACTGTTGAAGTTCAAATGACATAATTTTTCTTCCCAGTAAACAGTGTAATATAAATTGAGAACATTGGGAAAATTATATGGGTTTATTCAATCTGTATAGATGTTTTAATATAATTAATAAATTATAGTGAAAACTTTTAATGGAACTAGCTTTAAAAGAAAATTAATAAATATAGTATAGAATAGATAGATGTATGTAAAATATGAATAAAAATACTCCTGTGTATTAAAGAAAGACTTACTGCTAAATTCCTTAAATGTAATAAACAGGTCTTATTTAATCAATGATTATATTTTATTAAAATTATTAAAATATATTGGAAAGTACAAATACAAAAGTAAATGTTCAAAATTTAGCCTGAAATTATTCCAAACTACTTTCTTAAATTTCCTGATATAATTTTTATTATTTAGTACGGTAGTATTACCATTTATTGCTTATAAATATATAAATTATTAAATAAAGAATGTATCACACTCAAAAATTTCCATGTGAAATACGCTTCCTTATTGCCTTCATATAAAACTTAATTTTCTCAGTAAAACGATTTATAATTCCGGTGATATTTTGTTTAATGCAGGTTAAATTTAATTAATGTAGCAAGCACATTATAAATGATGAAACTCCTTACACACCTTTTGCGTGAATATTTACTCTTCCATAAAATAAAACGACATTCAAACTTAAAGTTGCAAGTTCATTTTATGGCACTCGAAAATAACTTTCAAGCAGTAAACTGTCGTACTAAAAGTACCATATACGAACTGAATATTTAGAAACTCTTCAAATGAATATTTACAAAGCACATTTAATTTACATTATTAATATATAAAGACAATAAACTTTAAAGTTGATGCGTGAACGTTAATATTTAAACATAAATTGCAGAAAATTTGTGATTTGTAGATTAATAGCAAGAAGTAATGGATTTTCCAATAAGGCTGTACAAGAAGATGTACCTCATGTAAATGTAAAAATAATTTAATATACGTAAACAATTGGAATGTTATTAAATTTTAGAAAAATAAAAACTCATATCAATAAAAGTAAGAAATCGAAAGAAACCTTTTTAGAATTGTTTTGCCCACCACTAGAAAATCAGCTACATATAACTTTCTGTGCAAATATACGAATACATTTAGTATTAGCTTTACCATAAATATAATTGACTAAATTATAGATTGTATGTTAGCCACACATCTATTTCAGAATATTCTAATCCCAACTGAAATCAAAATTTCCTTGTTTATATTCTCCTCCTGCGTTTTGCTTACGGAAAACTTTGTCTCGCGAATTCGAAATATGTGTACTCTTGTGAGCAAATTCAATATGACAATGAGGTTTTATATTTCAGGATGTATCCTTTGAATAAATTATTTCCGGTTCAAAAACTTATAATTGTATTCATAAAGCCATACACATAAACGAGAAAGTTTCAGCGCTGGAAGAACACTGTGGCTTCAACAAAGAGTATCTCATTAGAGAAGATCATTATATTCTCATTAGATTCTTAAAGCTTTTTTTAGAAAAAAAATTATATATATATATATATATACATATATATAGTACATTTTATATCTCATCTTATCCCATGAAAGTTTTCGATAGAAAGAGTTGAACGTGATAAAATATGATACATCTTCAGGTGGCTGTTTGAATGTTTTATGTCTTGGATGCACTCAGCTTATTAAACAAATTATTTTGAAACTTATACAACTACATCGTATTTTCTTTCATATATACAATGTATATATAATCTTAATAACGTGTATTGTAATAATATTGAGTGTAATGCACTTATTTGATACAGAAGAAAAAATTAAAAAGTTTTAGGAAGACTACTTTAAGAAGTGGGGTACCTTCACCATCCATAGGTCGGGGTTATCATTTTAGACGATTTATTTACTATAATAAAAATATATCTATTTATATATATATATATATATATATATATATATCTATATTTTTATCATATATCAAATTCCTATTCCAGTTTCAATTATTCCTTCCGAATCCAGCTTACTATATTTAGCCATATGGGTACTTTGGTCGATTTTAGGAAGAGACTACTCTAAAATTTCATTCCGGAGTACAAGATTTTAACTCATACCGAACGCATCCTCAGAAACATGTTAATTAATGAATACAGATGAAGTGTTTTGCGCTGAAGATTTCCAAAGTTGTTTATTACGTTGTTAATGTTCAGATACTCGTTTCAAGTAGGCGTAATAATAGTCATGGAGTTTGGCAGATGATTTACTATTTATATCTAATTCAGTATATAACACAAAAATTATTACTGGAAACATTAAATTTATTGATGTCATTAAATATCCACTAGCTCTAGATCTAGAGACATTTTGATGCGTTTGAATGACAATGGTTCTTATGTCAATGACTCTGAATTTTACTATGTGGCAAAGTAATTTAATTACTTTATAATCCTATCATCACAAAAATAATAGGGGTTATAATTTAACCCTTGTAGCTGTGGACTGTATTAAACATTAATTTATTGGTATTATATGTATTTTTTGCAGTTCTAATTACAATCACTGATTTGTTA
>NW_020539724.1:1362202-1414279 GCF_003426905.1 Ctenocephalides felis
AGTTTGTAGTAATTAGTATGCATATCTGTATACTATCTCGTTAAATGCACAGATCTGCATTAAAAGTGTTTTAGAAAACCAACAAGAAAGTGTTTGCTGATGTGGAAAAGTTAGACGAGATACATGTATGGATTACTTTCTCACCAAAGATATATTTATAGATGTATAAATCAGTTAGGAATTTTTTTTTCCAAAATACACTGCAAGTTGGATTTTGGTTTTAATTTATGAATAGATCAATATTCTGAAGGGTAGACTAGGTATTTTGCCCTAGAAAAAATCGATAGTGTTCTTGATATAACTGTTTAATGGGAAATGTCAAGTTTGTATACAATCCTTTAATTTCTTATGGAAATAGTAACAGCAGGATGCTCTACTGTGAAGGAATTTTATAATGAAAACATATTAAATCCATCAAAAATTAATTTCAGTTAAATGAATCCTGATATAATAATTTTTTTAGAAATCTACATTGGTGCCCAATATTATATTCTAAATTATATTCTATTCGGTAACTAATCATATCCATATCCATTTTTCAATTCAAATCATATCCAAAACGTATAAAATTAACAAAACTTCATAACTCACATTCTTATAATGTGAAACTAATATTTTTTGTTTGACTGCTACTCATTGTTCTCTTCTCAGTTAATTTAATGTGACAAACCGGCATTGTGATCAATGAAATTGTGCACAAAATGTAAAAAAATAACATTTCAATCGGAAACCATCAGATCAATATCAATATCAACAATATCACGTATATTGTGCAATTTTTTATTCAATTTCAACAGCAGGCGATTTTTTTTTCATCTTTTAGTCACCAAACGAAATGTTACATAAAATGAAACCATCTGGTGGTGAAACGGTGTTTGATAGTCATTTATATAAAACTAAGAAGGTTGTGTCCATGTTTTTCTAATTGTTTCTTTTTTTCCTCTAGATAACTATATTAGTTTTTGGAACCTTGATCGCCTGCTGCATGGCAGGTCATGGTGAAGAAGCTTTGGGAGAAACTCAATACGCCCACAATGTAGAACACAAACATGCATCTTCTCATCAAAGTTTTAGCCAACATCATTTTCACGCTGTACCTGTCTATGTAAAACACGAGGATGCAAAATTACTACACCATCCCATCGAACTAGGAGGAATTAAACACAATCTGAAGGTATACTAAAAAAGAAATCCAACTAAACAATCAGAAAAACCAAGACAACTGATTTGCTGATCGACAATACAAAGTCAGAGATTGTTATTGGAATAATCAATTAAATGTTGATAAATGATTGTCCTATTATATAATCTGTTCCAATATTTAGATTATCTCTAGAATTCCATTAGAACTTCCTATATACCTTCTGATCGAGACTTTATCAAAAATACAATAGTTATAATGAAAATTGTATTTAAATTGATAAAAATTTATCTTAAACCAGAGGCATAGGTAAATCAAATAACCTCTTTATTATTTTTTCCCCAGGTTTTGCATCCAGAGACAAAACCTAGCCACGACCATGGTGCAACTATTGAAAACCATCGAAGTGAGTTTCACCCTCAAGCAAGTGGACACGATTTTGGAGGCAGTTTAGGAGGTCATGGAGGTGGCAGTTTAGGTGGTCACGGAGGTGGTGGCGATGCTGGTGGTGCTCATGCTGACCTTGGAGGACACGGAGGTTTTATTTCAAGTGGAGGCCATGGAGGACTTGGTGGTGGCCACGGAGGTTTAGGGGACTATGCAAGTAATGGTAAGTTGTGGAATTGAATCTCTAAATCGATTTTGGAGCAGAAACTTAGATATTTTAAAATAGTGCGATTTGGATTGAGTTCATTTAAAATTAAAGTGTACCGTAATATGAATAAATTTAAATCACAGATTTCATATGAATTTTTAAGAATATAACAATAATATGGATCAAGCTAATTTGCTTAAAAAACATATCGTCAACGCTTTTTTATCCTTTTTTTAACTGAGCAATCCGATCGAATTTCATCACATTTGCTAATTTTATAAAACTATAATAAGAATTTAATAAATAATAAGAGAACTTACGTGTCATCAACATATCCAAAATCGTCACCTTCATCTGCAACAAAAAGAAAAATTATGTTAAAATTATATTACATATAGATAAATTTCTTCTAGAATAAAATAATAGAAAATTATTAGTTAACTTTGGAGTACAAATTATTTGTTGGTAAGTAAATTGTCTAAAAAAGTTTGAATTAAATTTTTTTTTTTCAGGTGGTGGACATATACAATATGAGGGTCACGGTCATCACTAGAATTGAAAAATAAATCTTGTTCCAAACCCTAAGCAAAAGACTGCTCATTATGAAATATTTTTATATAAATTCATAGGTATATGTGTAATATTTTATGTTAATAAAAAATTAAAACAAAAATCGATGTCATTTGATATCTTTGAAAACAAATGCGGCCGGAATCTTGATGAAATTTATTATTAGTTTTTTTAATTTAAATTGATGTAATATACAAACTTGTATATTTATAATAAATAATTTTTGTTCAATGAATACGAATGATGATCGTAATTTCGCAAATTCCTCCTAATACTTATACCATTTTAAATAATTCAGCATATTTTTTACGTGGTAATTTTTTTGTAATTGTAAGTGAACGTTCGTGTTGGAATAGAGAGAACACTACAAGTTTAGCTGAGATGAAAATCATCCAAGTATTTAACCTTATATCTTATAATTAAACCCGACATATATATATATATATATATATATATATATATATATATATATAATAAATTTTTAACTATTTTATTATACGCCAAAATGTTAAAGTTCAAACTATGTTCAAACAATTAATTTTATTTTTATAACAAAAATTGAGAATATTTAATAACACTTTCTTCTCCTTTTTACCTGAGCTCTGATGAGATTCATATTGTTATTATAATATTGATTATAATGAAACTGTTAATAAAAAAAATAATGTAAAATAAAATAAAATATAAAGCATATGATTATATGCTATGTTCAATGCATTTTACCAAAATTCCATAAGGCAAATCTAATAATCAGACCAAAGAAATTGTTACGCATGAATTATATAAATGTGATCAATTATTTTTAAGAATTTTAATATAATTTTCATTTGAATTTAGAACTTCAATAAGAAACTTATGCTTTGAGAATTACTAATTTTAGTAGAGATTCTCTTTGCTTCTAATTAATTGTACGAGATGCCAAGAGATGCTGTTTCTGTTAACGAAAATTTAGTGTTCTCTCATCTCTTACATTTTTTTTTAACTCACATTTAATTCAAAAGAAAACTGATTAAATTAAAAAAAAATTATTTGTGCAAAATAAAAATTTATGGCAACCATCTACAAAAAACTTGAATAGCGTCAAATGAATAATTAATAGTCATGATCAAAATTTATTACTAATATAATCCAAATATGATATTGGTGCAATTATATTAACAACAGTACACAGTACAGCAACAATAGTACAAATTGTGCAAGTTTTATATTTTCTAATTATATCAAAATTATTACATACTTTTAATAAAAAAAACCTATGCATCTTCTAAAAAATATTAAAAAAAAGGAAAAATTATTTTATTATTCGTTAGTTTTTCGAAAAGATAGGTAAAAAAGTTTTTAAAAAAGCGGAGCATCCGATTCGAAAGCAACAAGTAGTTTTTGGGGAATACTTAAATTTTTTTTCAATATTTCGTCACCTTAAAGCATTTAAAATAAATTTTGAACACATGTTCATAAAATCGACTAACAAGCAGCTTTTGCTAATTGCAAAAATATTTACAAACAATTTCGTACCACAATGTAGTTGTATAATCGTATATCCATTTATAAAAATGATGTATCATCCCTACAACATGTATGTAGTGCATATGGCAAAATTTGCTCCCCTAAAAGGCTTTATTATTCAAATTTGACCGCAGATCTCAGGGAACTCAATCTTAATCATGTCAAAATTTTAATAGAAACTGAGGTTCCAAAATACTCATCAATCTAATTTTGATAACTGGTATTATGCAATAACAAATTGCTTTATTATAAAATAAGTGATACATAAACTGAGGTAGTAAATCACCTAAAAGTCTGAATGGAAATCATGAAGCTACATGATTAAATTCAAATGTAATCCAGGATGCATTTAGGTACAAAAACTATAGTTTTTGCTCAACCGATTTGAATGATTCAAAAAATATTTGAACTCCAATATGGAGATGAACTCGTTAGTTCTTCGTGAAGACAGGTAAAAGAGTGGTAAAAAAGTTTAAAAAAAGCGGAGGATCCGATTCGAAAGCAACAAGAAGTATGTATGTATATAATATGAGCATTATAATGTATGATGAGAAATTATTTTAGAATTAGCTACAAGTATATATGTATATTTTATGCCTCCTTTTAGATGGATTATGAGTCAATTAATGTCATCCCATTTCCAACTTCTTTGCGATCCTAGCATTGTTCTTCCTAGTATCTTCTACAAATATCTAGTGTATCTATGATTCGGATCGTCCACCACCAAATATTAATAAAGATGACCATTAAATCGATTTCAAGCATAGTGGACAACAATCTGTATGAAACAGAACATCTGACAGATATCAACACATGCATATGACAGAACTAGCGCGGTATGAAAGAGTACATGGAATGCAATCCATCATATGATGGTGGACAACGGGAGAACATCCGCGTCCATAAGGGACCGAATTGGATATTATATAGTAGACACTTTGTAAAATTTATATTTATATCAATACTTATATTCTTCATCAATACTATTAAAAAATTGATACGATTAATCTGCCAAGTTCTTCCAAATTCCAATGAAGTCACTGACGCCGGGGTAAATAGATAACTGACTGTTGACCATAAAATAGAAGAGACCAATACGCGAATTATTTATTTGAATCATTGTGGGCTCTTCAGAATAATAGTCGAAAGCTAATTGAAATTAAATTAGGGTTCTCAGGGTCGATACCTGCCTCGGGCAGCTTGATTTCAAGCAGGATTGACATTGGAGGAGGAGATAGCAAAATGATCACAAGTGAGAATAGCTCTTGCCAGACATTGGTGCAATAAACCAAAATCATCAGTAATACAGAAATTGCAATAACAAAATTCATCACATAGAGATAGGGCATCTGTTTTGGTTGCCATGCATAAAGTCGACTAAGTTAGAAGTCACCTCATCACGACTTCCTATAGAACACTCATCAACATCAATACCATTTATAAATAATATTAAGTAACTGCGATTTCACTGCTGAGGTGTGTTAAAATTATTAAAATTTTGTAAAATAAATCACTATGTCTACATAAAGTGACTAATTTAAAGTTTTGAATTGACAATGTTTACAGTGACAATGTTTACAGTTGCTGTATTTTGGCACATAATTAAATAGAAACACCATGTAAGCTAATTATATTAGAATTTACATCTTTCATCAATACTATTTGATATCTGATAATATATTCCAAATATCAATTTATGGGAACTTCTACGGAAAGTCTATAATCAGGAGAGTGTTCAAATCTACTTCTCATACGTTTCAGATTACAAAAAAAAAATACTACCGATTTTTTAAAATATGTTATTGTACTAAATGTTATATTCTTATTATTTATCAGTGTCTCCAAGAACTTAAAATTTCATTTATGTCTCTAACGGTTTGCTCTTTTCAAATAAATCCTCCTTATATTTGCCGAAAAATCAAATTTGCTAATACGGCTTAAAAGGTCGCAAAACTAGTGCACATAAGTCATATGTAGTCCAGATTAGAAAATATAATAACCCAAATTTTATTGTTGGATCCATTAACAGCTGCTCTAGAAAACGTGTGCTGTTTAACGTACAAAAATAACAATAGAGATATACATCTATATATTATTTTTTTCGGCCGAAACGAACAAATTTGTATTTACACATGATTTGTCCGGAATTTAACGCGTCATTAAACATTAACCATACCTCCGAAGTTTTTCGATGTATTTTTATTGAAAATACGGTGAAGTAATTTTATCGTAATGGATCTGTTTAGTTAGAGGATATCAGCGCGAAAAATCGCCAATGTAGAAATTATTTATTAATTTAATCATAGGGGATGTTACAGATGTCGTAAAGGCAATTTCATGGATTACCAATTGGGAAATGATTTTTTGAAAATACGCACTTCTTGACGTTTCAAGTTATTTTAATCATTTGCCACCAAAATTCAAAAAACTATGTATACGCACATACACACACAGATAGATTTTTTCTGAGGTTTTCATAATGATCAGGAGGTCTTGAAATGTAAAGATATGAAAAGTCTTTATTTTCGATATTCTCCGATTACTATATCTTCCCCCTTTGGGAAGGTAAAAATATGAATTTATAATATTAAACATTGTCATTTAAATGGACAAATTATATAAATATACCACCATAATACCGATTTAAATGAATTTTCGAATGGCAGAATTTGAATGGCAAGATACAGTTGGAATAATATATGTGCAATTCATTTACTGATTTGCATATAAGCCCTTTCATAAACCACGATTTATAAAATCCAGATCGTCCTAAAGTATATATTGAATGAACTTAAAAATCACTCAAAACTTCCACCAACAGTAAAAAAAACTTTGGATCAATTCGTGACATTATTACATGCATGATCGCCTTACAAAAGGGCCGAGCAACAATCTTCATGAATTAAACATGATTCTATAGAGGCGGACAAAAGCGTTTGTGTTGTGTATATGACTAATTTGTGCAGTGATTTTGGCAACAATGTGCTTTTCAGTGACTTTTGACGTCCTGTTCCCGTTTAGAACACATTACTATGAGTACGTCTTTTTTGTCAAATGCATTTTTTCATCGTGAATGACTTGATTTTCGAGAGTTTTCATTGTGGCCGCATTTAGACCGGCACCTCCCTTTTTCGATTGTACAGACTGACGTGGATCGTTGGGTAGAAAACCCTTGGTGGGTAAAAGATCCCTTGAACTAAAATTTCAACTATAAAAATTTGAAAATAGAGTCTAAACTAGAATTAGATAGATCGTAGCCTGAAGGTTCTATGCAATCAATTTTTTACTGACAAAAACTATTCATTTATAATTGAAGCACTCTATAAACAACTCAAAGCAATATATACCTATAACAATATGTAGCTGAATGTACTTTGTATAGTTTGCTATGAAAAATAAATAAAAAATTATTTTTTTTGATTATTACATTGACACAATTTTAAGTATCAAAATCTTTAAACTTTTAAATTCCTTTAAATATAATGAGTTTCAAACTAGGTTGGAACTTGCAAAGACTATTAACAGACGTTTATATGTGACGTGCATTGCAGTGGGAAAACTATTCATATATTTTTTGTTAGCTGTTCCTTTCACTTATGCATCACATTTGCAATCAGTTATTTTCATACAAAACATTTTATACTAGATATAATTTTTATGGCGGCTATAACTAAAATATTATGATACATAAGAATATTTATAAACCTCTTTTATTTGAGTTTCAACATCACCAATTAAATAAATAATTTGCTGCAAAATTAATCTTGATTCCGTGATGAATAGCATTTAATTAGAGGTTAAGTGGTTTATAAATATTCTTATGTGCCATAATATTTCAGTTCACGACAGATGGCTCAAGAATTTACTTAATGACGTATGTTAATAACAAATATAAGAAACTTTCAATTAGCGTGCGCTCTATCTAAATGTTTATATTAAGTGCTAATGCTATTAGAGATTCATTTTTTATTCATTTGGAAGCATTGGTAGCACAAAAATTCGAAAATGTCCTTGTTAAGGACCACCTTAATATATATATATATATATATATATATATATATATGTTATTTTGCAAAGTCGATTCCTCCAAGCTTAACGAATCGGTAAAATGGGCATTTGAATAAAATTCTATTTAGAGATGGCAAATCAGGAACATCTGCTCTGACATTTTGCATTGCAAGTACGCGGGTCCTTTTGCCCTCTTTGGGGGATTAACTCGAAATGAACCAATAAAATGCTCGGTTGAGCGCGAGATATGACAACAATATACGATACTCATTACAATGAATTTTCATGATAAACGCCTTTGATTTGGGTTGAATTATTATTATGAGATTTGTAGAACGAACAAAATGAGGCAAAACTACTTTTTCCTGTTTAAAAATTATAAAGGCCAACTCTTGGATCAATTAATTATTAAGCGTTTTGCTCAATATTGAACATCAGACCTAACCTCCAAATTGCACAAACATCAGAAAATAACTTCAATTTGATTTCAGACGTGTGTGAAGTCATACACATGTGACACAAAGAAGTTGCACTAATGTTAACATTGTTATTTGATATTTGTGCCATTTGGAGGTTAGATTTGGAGTTTATATATATATATATATATATATATATATATATATATATATTAATAACAAAAGTGTAGATTGTATATTGATCTATACATTTCCTTCCTATTTCTGTTACCATGTTCCTGCTAGGCTAATATCTTCTAATAATTCATAAATCAACAAACATCGTTAATAAATTTGTCAGAATAGTATATTGAATTATTAAGCGTTAAATATAGGGTCAGAAAATTAGCCAGGTTTATTGAAAAATTCCCACCGCTGCTTTATATTTCGAAAAGATATTTAGTACTTGATTTATATCTATTTATTAAGGACTGCTGAATCGGAATTACCTGGGGATACATTTGTAACTGAAGGTAAGGGTATGTGGTTATGATCGGATAGAGAAAAATATTATAATGGGAAAAATTGTAATATTATTTTATTTATTAAAAAAATTGATATTAGTGACTGCAAGCAGTACTATTTGTTACAAGAAATGTGATTTGTCTGATCTATTGAAATCAGGCTGAAAACTTGATATGTAAGTGGACGTATATATGTGCATATTCGATTCATAAATAAATGTAAATGTATGTAGGAATATTTTAGAATTTGTATTTCTATTGCTCAAGAACAGCAAGATCAGGTAGCAATAGAAAAATTAATTGTTTAACTTCAATTCTAATGAATAATGTGCAAAAATGCATTGTATTTTCAAACAACACAACCAAATGACTATTTATTACCATGTAATATAATAACACTATCGTTTTTTCTATGATCATGGGTACGCAGCTAAGAACTTAAGTATGGATCCCAACAACGTACGATTTACTCTCTATCGAAGGGGTGTTTTATTTAGCAATATATTTCAAGCTTATTGTTGTTTGATATGAAATTTGTCACGGCATGACTAATTGGCATATCTCTATTTTTTGATAGGACCTTTAAATTTAGGGTAGAAAAAATTACCATAGTTATCAAAGAAATTAGAATAGAATTAAAGTACGAATTATTGTGAAGAAATCAGTATCAATTTTATTTTTAATTTTCTGTTTTAGAATCAAACAATTTGTTGCATACACTAACCAAATTGGACGCTTTGTTCTCTCATAAATTGAATTATTATTTTTAGAACTTTTTGCCACGTATCTCCGAAATGGCAGGACCTGTCTTTACCAAAATTTATTTTTGTCTTTTGAATGTGGTGCCCAGGAGATACCGATCCCGACATACTCTGACAAAAGACCTAGTTTGGGGTGCCTACATGGGAGATATTATATGTGACTGATTTTTTATGTCTTTTTGTATTCTCAGAAAGAACTGGCTGATGATCAAAGAAACTGCTAAGTTGAACGTCCAATTTGGAAACGTTTTTGAAGCTCTGTCAGACCTAGATCGATTTGCATTTTATTTTGTTTACGGAACCACAAAAACATCGAACAATCATTCTAAATTAATAATATCCTCCAAGTGTCTGCTCATGCATATATTTTTTATTCAAATATCTTTATTGTGCCGCCATATATCATTCCTTAAGTATGACAAAACCTTGTTAATGACGTCCGATACGGCACAATAACAAGATTTCGCATTCGGGGCCTCTTGTAGACGTTTTTATTGATGGCTTTGTGTATTTCTCAGATTCAGATTTAGCTGTTGCAATTACGCAATTCCTGAGCGAAATAAATGTAAGGTTATTAATTTCTAAGGGATTAGACTTCGGTTTAGCGAACGTTTGTGAAAAATCGCGTTAGTTAGTGGGCACGGGGATAAATTGACATGTAAATAATGCAAAATGCTAAACATGTCATATTATGATAGATGAAATTGATGGTGTGTCTTTATTTTAAAAATTTATTACAAGTTGTTCTTGATAATTTGTTGGTAACCATATGATAAAACGTATGTGACTCTCTAAGAAAGTTGCAGAATCGTTAATTCATTAAAGTTGTTACCATATAATTTTTTAATGTTAGAACTGCTCAATAATATACATTTGTTAGAGAATTACAATTTTCTCAATCATGGTGTTTAGAATTTAGTTTCTAATTTGATTTTGATATGTGAATAATTCAAATATAGTAGGTGACGAATTTTTATAAATCAAACTGCTGGTTTTGTGATAGATGAAAAAAAAGATTAATTTTTTTATACCATCGATAATTTGTTAAATATCTTCAATAAAATCCAGTGATAAAATGAAAGTCTTTATCTACACCTATGTACGTCCATATATAAGTTGCAATATCATCGCTTCATTGTAAAACATATATGAATAAGTCAGAGGTTTCCAAGGTAAATTGTGTGATTATTCAGTTCAATAAAAATGATAATTATGATACAGACAAGTTTTTGGCTTTTCAATAAATATAAAAATTCATTACAATATTGAATTTAATAAATGCGCAATTTGTACTTCGAAGGAGCTCACGCAACATTTGCAGGTAAAATGGTAAAATATACATGCTATAAAACAAATTATTAATCATCTATGCTCTTTTATAAATCTTCAAAACTAAACTGCAGCAATTTCTAAAAAATGAAAAGCTAAAATATTACAACTAAACACTGATAAACACGTTTGAAGGAGGTATGATAAATTTTTGGTTGTGGGTTTGAACTTTAATGGAAAATTAAATTTTATATCATTAATAGATGATATTGATAAAATAAATAAGGTTCTTTTTATCCTTTTTAGGAAAGTAGTTTCAATGTCCAAAACGTAATAGTTTTGTACAAACAATTTAATACTTCAAAAATCTCATACCGTTCATCTATTTAATCCGCCATTTACGTAACAACCTAATCAAACTTCATACCGGTGTTAAAAGTTAAAATATTACCACTAAACACTGATGAACACATTTGAAGAAGGAATGATAAATTTTTGGTTGTGGGTTTAAAGTAACTATAATGGAAAATTAAATTTTATATCATTAATAGATGATATTGATAAAATAACTGAAGTTCTTTTTGTCCTTTTTAGGAAAGTAGTTTCAATGTACAAAACGTAATAGTTTTGTACAAAAAATTTAATACTTCAAAAATCTCATACCGTTCATCTACTTAATCCGCCATTAACGTAACAAGCTAATCGAACTTCATACCGTTGTGCTATCACAGAGCCATCTAACTGACCGACTCGCACTAATGGCGGGTACAATCAAATTTTACTAACTATATATTTTTTACTTTTCTCCCCATCTACAATGTTTTCGATAACAACTGCTTTAGAGTATAGAAATCATGTATCGTACTACGAGGCTACTGCGGTGTTGAGTAGGTATCGGCCGTAATGTGCGCCTGCACGACGCGCACCAAATAACCGTGTATCCATCAAGCTTAGTGACATCTGTGGCCGCTGAACGTTAAATCAGGGCGAGATATTGTGATAATATCACATTATGCGACCACTGGGAATAAATAAAACCGAGTGAGGAAAACTGAATTTTTAGCAGACGTCCCAAGATGTAATAGATCGAGATAAATTAAAGGCTTGTGTTAAATTGTGTTAAATTGTGTTGATATCCTTACTTCCACTCGTACCTATGTGGAAGTACATTATTAACAATAAAACTTCTTAGAAATGAATATAAATATATTGAGGATTTGATGGTTTACAATAATGTTTTATTACTATATTATTTTTCTAAGTAAAACTTCTTTAGGCGCAACTAGGGTGCCTAAATGCAACGAAAGAACGTTACGCTCGATTGTGATTGGTCGCCGTGTCGCGTGAGTATGATTGCTTTGATTGTATGCGTATACGTAATACATACAGTGTCAATTATAAAACAAATGAAAAATCCGTGCCGTGTAAGAAACGTAAGTTTATTGAAATAATTTGTATCATTCATGGTTACTTTGTATTTATAGAAATTATTTTTATAGACAGTATAGCTAGCGAAATAGTCAGAAGAACAAACAGTCAATGAATGTATGTTAATTTTAATTACATCACAAGTGAAATAATTGTTCTTGTTCAAACTACAATTTCAATTTCATTTTACTAATCTTGAACGTAAAGTATTACAAAATTGCTTGAATTTATATTCATATATATTGAATTGATATTCATATTTATTACTCTAAACAAAAATCAGACACAACAATAGTTTATGTTTATGATATACTTTATAATAAACATCTATGCAATTTATTAAGTCCTAGTGTTAATGAAATTACTCAAGATTCTTATATTACAGCTGTTTACCGTGTGAACAAATGTTATAGAATTTATTAATCATCGGTTACTTCATTTCTCTTATAGAAATTTTCTAAGGTTCAAGTTCTAAATGCTAATTACAATGACAAACCGATCATGTCCTATTTGAAGTATGACTTTAATAACATTATTGTTTTCAAATACTATAAATATTTTTAATGCTATTATAAATATAATTTATAATTTGTTATTATATAAATATGTATGATGTTTGACATTAAAAAATCTGTTTATCGTGGGTGTTATACTAAGGAACATTATTCAACTCATATATGATGTAATTATTTGAACTTAAATGCCATCTCGTATGATAGCAAAACAGTTTCATTTCAATCGCTAATATATATTTGCCTGACAATACAAAAACCACATAAGATTTTGACTGTTTTTAGTACCACTCTATATTAAATACTGCACCATAACATGGGCTTGTCATAACATTGGTCTATTTTACGGTGGAATGGACACCATAATTTGATTACTATACGTATAAAAATTAAGCAGCACTTGAAGATTAAAAAAGTAAATTTATAGAGAACGACAAACAAAAATTTTATCACCGCATTTGAGTAACATGAACAGTTTACACTGCAAACAAAATTACTGCATTATTACAACATCAAAAGCTTATTTTTAAATTAATATAAATGATAATCTCCAAATCACTATTACAAATTCCAACCTGTGAGAATATCCTCCGTCATCTACCTTCTCTTCATTAGTCATACCCACGTTCTTAGTACACAAAATATTTAAAAAATCATTAAATCCACATTCATTAACAACTTTACTCGTAGTGTCAATTGCACCACATTTCTGTCACATCATCCTCGATATGTAAAGGATTTTTTTCCTATTCCATTACCCAAATTATTATTCCTGAAGTTCATTTGATGCCCATATCATATTTTTCCATGGCCTTTTATTCAAGTTCACCGCCAGGCCGGATGTTGGGCATAAAGGATGTTTTCGAAAATGGTATTAAAGGATCAGGACACAAAAAAGTCGAATATTATAATAATAACAACAATGATGGAATGTAACAAGAATCCCGAAGGAACTATTCAAAGTCAGGAATTGACTGTGGTAGTGTGGTGTCATTGACGAGGATCTTGCTCAAAGCAAACAGTCGATCCGTCAATGAAGGTGTTTGGAAAAAATTTGATTGAAAAGATGGATTGTGTTTTTAATATGTATTGTGGGGAAATAGAATTAATTTTGTTATTCATTATTATGGACTGATGGACAGCTTGATTTTTTTTTGAAGGGAGAATAGCACTGTTTGGAAATAGCAGGATAAATATTTCTTGGATAAATAAATATAAAAATATTTTATGAATTGTTGGAATATCAAATAATTATACTCGCAATAATTTACTTCCCGCAGAGTAACTCCTCCAAAAATTAGAAATGAAAATTTTTGAACATCTTTACGTTTTAGAATCAAATTTTGCTTTGAAAAAGTCCAAAATTGAATCGAATGCAAAAATCTTGGTTACTAGCATAACTTGCAGTCATTTTTGCAATTATATCATCAGCCTAAAAGTCATCAACTTCGTTCATAGGTCAAATTAAATGCTTCAACTGCTTCTATCAGTATTGCATTTATTTTCGAATAAATTAAAGAAGTTTATGAAAATATAGAATTGCACTACAATTCACCGACTGCCAATAAAAAAACAGGCACTCCCAAAATATTTCCTTTCCACCTGGTCAATTCCAAAAAAACATCAATTTCTCCTTACCAAGATAATGAATACATCTTGAAATAATTTCAGACTATTGGCATGTGCCAAGAAATCGTACGTGCTAGACTATATCAAAAATGAATCTTGTACCATATTTTCAAAGATACCCAGGTATACCTATCTATTACCTTTGCAGCATGCCTAATTTATGGTCTCATTTTTACGCATTTCATTCATAACAGACTGTTAAGGAATAATGGACACCTCTGTGCCTATTGTAGTGCATTTAGCAGACGTTAAAAGGTGACAAATCTTTAGTATGTCCGGAAAGGGAAAAAAATTGAAAATATAGGGGTAGCGTGTAATGGATCGACTTCAAAATATTCAGGTTTCATATGGGGATGGAAGAAGATTTTATTTGGGAATAAGGATCTATAAAATTTGTCAAAAAATATAAATATAATTTAAGACTTTATATTTTTGACTTGTCTATGAAAATTTAAATTTTGCAGATTTTCATTTAATTTTTCTTATTTTATGAAGCAAATTTAATCTCCAGAAGTAAAAGTCTCTATATTTGCCTGGAAATACGATTTGCTAACTACGAGGTGGCAATAAATAGGACCTCAAATCTAGTGGTTGTGATGCCAAAGCTTTTACAACTTGAGCCACGAACAAAACAAGTGAAAAGTATAGAATTCATTATTAAGACAAACAATATCATTCTTTCAGAATATTAAATCAAAAATTAATTAAGTAGGAGCACTCGATAATTACTGTGGTTATTCCAGAGTCGATTTTAAATTAACATTAAAAAAAAGTATTAAAATCTCGAAATCATGATTTATTATGATCTCTGGCAACTTAATAAAATAACTCGTATTTATTTAAGAAGTATTTCATGGCATCTTGAAGACTTAAAATAACAAGCACAGAGATTCTTGCTTTTCAGTTCCTTATAAAAACAATAAACGTCGGATTCCGGTAGCATATAAGGATAAATACAAATGGTTGATAATTTTAACAAATGTTTGTTTTGAAAATAGGTTTAAGAAATATGAAGATGTATAATTAGTAAATGATAACTTTAATTGACGTCTTGTTATTGAGATTTATAAATATCCAATAAAAAATTACTTCAATGAAACATTTCTAAACTATAAGCTTGGGAGATGTGCTGATTAGTTTTAGGCAAAGGCAGGTTCAGCTGTTCCGGAGATACGGAGCAAAAAGCGCAAAAATAAAGTGAGACAAAAAGCATTTGCTTGTGTCGACTGTGCTTGTAGATAAACATTGATAAAGATCGTCGCCCAAATATGAGCACTTATAATTAGATATATAAAATAGGGGTATGAAATTTATAGTAATTATAATATTTTTTTTTTAATATTTAAAACAAGTATTATTCATCATTGACAAATTTTTATTATTGATTACTTATTTTTATTCCATGGGTATTTAATTACTGTACGTAAAGTTCAGGCAATTTGCCTTAAAACCCAATGCCACCCACCACTAGTTCCAATCTAATCAACCAAAATAAATCATTTTTTCACTAAATATTTCATCTCAAATCGTATAAATTACTACAATCGTTTCAAAAACGAGTTCCACAAGGGTTTTTTTCGGAGGTCCCGCAGCAAGTGTAATTCAGAAGCCTCATATGGGTCAATATACTGGGCGCAAACGACTCCACATAAAATATCAGGGAATTATAACAAAAATATTACAGTATTTATTTTAATTCAAAGATATTATCACTGAAGAGATTTAAAAACACGTAACGTTTTTTTATTACGATGATATTATGCCGGCGGAGAGAGATCAAAGCAGTGGAGGTAATGGTCATATAAAAAATTGATTATTATATATGAACAAGTATACTTAATGAAAATTAACTAGTGGTGTATGGTATCGTGCATCGAGGCAAATTGCTGGTACTTCTCGTACCAAATAAAATTTTGAAAATACGACATACACACGCATCCATTTTTTTAAAGATATGTCAAACTGTTCAGAAACCTTCAAAACGTGGAGAAAAATTTTCAATTTCGTTTTTGGGACGATTACAATAACTAAAGCCAATTATTACAATTTTAAGTTCCAACAATTTCTTCAAAGAATTGAAGAACAAGAATTATAAATATGGGTTTTAAATTTTTTAGGATTGTGAGCTAAAACATGGAAAACAATTACCTCTCCTCCCTCGGAAAGTTAATAATTTAACATTTTTGCCAATGGCTAGAAAAGACAGTATGATTTTTTTAAATGTTCGTCCCTGATCTAATAAGAAAAACACATTTGTCAAAGGTTTAAAGTTTTATAAGACCAATGCGAGACGTAGAGTTCAAAACGTTTAATCCTCAAACGAAGACTATTTCAATCAAAATAATATAGTCAAAGATGAACAGATGAGATCATTACAGCCAAATAAAAATGCAACGGCATTAAATTAAAACATGCAAATCCTGCACATGTACATAATCGCTACAGAAAAACGAAAAAAAATATACGAGCACTGCGAAAATACTGACAAATCGGGATTACTATAAATAATTATATATTTTGTATGGTAATCCTCTTTGGTTTGTATTCGATGTATATCAAAGATTGTTACTATTTATTGAAAACGTGTAGTCTCTTACACTTATATGAAGACGAAATATGCATTCCAAACATTATTCAGAGATTTAAAATAATGTCTCAAATGGCAAAAATTAGGTACTTTCAATTTGATTTTGCTTTTACGTACCATATGATTCATTACAATATCGCATACTATTTTCGAAAAAAATTGCACTGGACCAGAACTATTTACATTAGCTTCGAATAATCCAGATAATCACATTCAAAATTCCATTAAAAATCTTTAAACAAAATTCTCGAAATAATCTTTCCCACTTACAGGTGGGTCTCCGACCTTTGTACATACTCCTCGACAATCACGTACGTCGGGGTCTATTTACAGCCGCGGGTCCTTTTACAACAGGTGTATTGACTTCGGTCAATTTAGAAAAACGTCGAAGTTATTTAGGAATCTCACAAATAAGCGGAAGTGTCACTTTTTACAATGGACACTGTATCCGTATAAATTTCAGGAAATACAATAATTCACAGTAGGGGTATTCGACAATATCCGATTTTCCGTTTTTGTCCTGTCGACTTGGTGACTTGAAATATTTTCAAATTTAATTGTACTTTGCTTAAAGTATTAATGACTTTTAGAAGATTATGTAGGTACCTACTCTAGGTGGAGATATTTATTTATATCCGATTTGAATATACTTATTTTATTTTGTGAAATATATCGGAACATACGCTCAGAAATATATATATATGCAGGGTGCCCAGAAGAAACGTGATTATAATATTGATTATAGCTGGCATAAAAAAAAATTTAAAAAAAATTAGTGAAAAGTTAAGTTAAGTGCAACTTAGATCTTTGGTAAAACCGTGTGTTTTATTTTCTCACTCAACTTTTTATTATAAGACTATCAAATATTTTATCATTTTACAAGTCTGATTAAGCACGTGTTGCGAATTGTCTGAACAAGTTGCAAGAAAATCTTTAAACATTTTGAAAATAGAAAATAATTACTCGAAATTACTTTCCGAAAATGCTATTAATAGGTCCTGCAAATTCTATATACCCATATAGGTTTCTGGTCCCTAGATCATCGCAAAAGATGTGTGAAAGTCACATAGTTTCCCTATTAGTATAGATTTCAATCTGTTTAATCGGTTTTTCGTTAAGTACAAGGATTATAAACAAACCGATCGTAAATTTAAACACGGTTCGTCATTTTGGAGGCTGGTGTAGCAGTGATGGCCAACGCAAGGTAATTGAAATTGAGACAACTTTTGTAAAATTCAGAATTCAATGAAATAAACATTGACAAACAATAAACAGAAAACATACACATAAACAAGCAAGTTTTGGGAAAAAAATCTTCAGAAAAATTCTCAAGTGATATCTAGTAATAAAATAAAATATATTATTGAAATAGATTAAAGTTTTTTCTAATATATTTTCAATTATTAAATTTGGATCAACATAATCCAAAATATAAAAAAGACTAAGAAATAGCTTTAAAAAAATGCTGCTTTTGGAAAATCTCATTACATCTTTTAGAACTACAATAATTTGAATTTTGCTAATACTACTACTTTAGTACATCTTACTTTTGTAATAACATATTTACATAGTAACTTAGCAAACGCAATTATATTTTTTTCTTCCAAAAAAGACAAGAAAATGTCTAAAATTATAGTTAAATCTTAATAATTAATAATTTAAAATAAATAAACTAAATATGATCCTCATTGAATTGTTATTGTAACAGTTGATTGTTAGATAAGGTAAACTCATTAAAAATGTACAATTAAATATTCCGAAACTTGAATATATTACATTGAATTATTGTTTATTAAATTTTATATTAGTGAAAAAATTATTCATGCAACATTTAAATCCATGGCAAATTTTATCTAGTTCAATTACCATTTGACCACACCTGCCATATACCTGTGCAGGTACAATCAAGCAAAAGGTACATTGGTTTAAGGCCCGTATAGGTATAATGCGATTACCAAAGCTGTATATTATTTTGCCAGTCGTATTGTATTCAAACACGATATAATCCGCTTCCTATTCATTCCGGAAATGTTACCCATTTGCCTTAGGACCCAGAAGTCAACATCACCAGAATCACCATCTCAGAAATCGATATAGGGTAAAATATTATCAACTCATATTGTGAGCGAAAACAGATTTAAGTTTGCTCGTTTTCAGGTTACTTTAAAATACAGACTTTGGTATAGTTTAACCAAATATTTCCCTAGAAAGTTGGTCATCATTTCCCCAACCACAAGAAGAGTCTGTCTTACTCCCTAATGAAGATAAAATGAGCAATCAATTAATTACACTTTTACCACATCATACAAACGATTATTGGTGATTGTAAATCGTTGGAATTTTTCAAATCCAGATGGTGGGTTCCATATAAATGAGATAGCGCGAACGGCTTGATATATAATAGACTTCTTCGTCAATTAAAAGTATTAAAACCCTCGGCTGAGGCGATGTCATAAACTTATTTAGTAGCGATACCGGTAACGGAGATTTATGGTTTTATTGGTACAGTCTCAGAAAGGATATATATATACACACACACACACACATATATATATATATATATATATATATATATATATATATACAGGCATGTCTACTATGCAACAAACGAGACAACCGTTTGGGTTGCCATCTACAAAAATAGAACACATCATTGAAAACAGCACTGGAAATCGTTAAGTTCTAGTTGCTTTTAATAATGTGTGAGTGTATGTGTATATGTATGGATTTATGTATGTGAAATCTTTTCGAAGTTTAACTATTCAATAATATGTACCTACCAAAGATTTTGTAAAATTTAAATTATTTTTGGATATATAGCTTTTTTCTCCACGAAACTTTCAATGTGTTCTCTCAAAACTAGCTTTTTCTATATAATACCCACGATTTCTTAACTTCTACTAGACCAATTAACTTGAAGTTTTTACATAGTATTAGTTTTTACACAGACTTCTCTTAAATATAAACTACGCTTATCAAGAGATTAAGATTTTTACTATTTTCAAAAAATTCTAGAATATTAAAAAAAAGGTGTACAATTTGATGTGCCTTAAGGCACAATGCCAATGTGACTATTTTTTTTCATTGATTACCAAGAATTTTATTTGCATACCTATATCTTTTTTATATCTAAATGTGATTGAATTTGTAATAAGACATTCAAGGCATCAATTTGTATTTCTATTGGTTTATAATTTCCATAAAAAAATCAAAATTAACATGTAATATTCGTAGTTCTTAGTATTAAATTATAAAATGTCAAAATCGAGCACATAATGATTACAAAATAAATTCAGCTCCATATGATAATTTTAACACTTTGGTATTAATAAAAATCTACTTTTAGTACATCATAATTTATTGTCAAGACTTTATGAAATTTACGTGTTCATAGATTGATTGTTAAAAGTGTTTTTAGATTGCTGAGAAAAACATGAGACCAATAGATTTGATTGGAGTCACTTTTTATGGAACTACTTGATTTATTACTATTCGAAAATTCGTTTAACAATGGTTTGAAATAAAATACCAAATTTTATTATGGGACAGGGTCAAACTTGTAGAAGATAACTGAAAAATTATAATAAGTAAATGACAAAAAGTAGAAGTTGAGATCCCTTGACAACTTTGAATCAGTAATATCAAATTTTCACTCAAAATGAGATCAGATTTAGTTTTTTTGGTTCAGTGCAATCTTATTTGCATTTCTATTAAAAATGTATCTAACATAATTTTATAAGAGAGAGGATGGTCAACTACTACTGGGCTCCTTTCTACAAATAGAAGGTTACGAAAAAATTATCATTGACGTGGTATGAAGAAGGCTTAGGGCTCATTTCTCAGAAATAAACATTATTTATAGTAATAGAAATAAATACAAATATTCACAAATAGTAATTTAAGTACACAAAATTACCATTTAAAATAAAACTGTGTATCGGTATAATGGATGAAAAAAAAACGCATTATGTGAAGTTGTAATAATTTTGGGAAAAAAAATGATATTAATTTATAAGAATGATAAAGTTCTATCCTTAATCAGTTTGCTAGTTAAGATGTTCCCAAACCATCAGTTTTGAGAAGCAATTAATGCATTTCTCACACTTGATAACAATATAGAATGCATCAAAATATATAGCCGGCAATAAACGATATATGTAAAATAAGTTATATGATCGGATATATATATATATATATATATATATATATATATATATATATATACATATATATACAACAACTTTCGAAAGACTTGAAAAAATATTTGAATTTGATTTTCATAATTATATACTCTATTTTATATTCATATATTGATTTTGATCCTTACCTAGAAAATAGCACCAAAAAGCATTTCTTCGCCAATAGTAAAGTTTTTAGTATCACTTTAATTTACGCGCAATTAATAAAACGAATTTTAGGTAAAACTTTGAATTTAAATTACTAATTTACGCGAACACTACACTACTACACTTCACTCACTTTATTTTAAAATATATATTTTTAATTATCACTGCTGGAAAAAATACATGAATTATTTAAATTAGTACATGTGATGGTGTGACCACGATTTTGTCCAAACTAACTAATCTCATTCCCTAATTTTCAATCGAGACGAAAAACTTCCTAAAGTATTTTTCCTAAATAACTATCTATCGAATTTTGGGCTTTGGTCGAGCGTGCACCTAGATATATAGGACAAAATCAAATATAACATACACCTATAATTATCAAAATTGCTCGATACATTTACACAACTTGACTACTTGTTAATGAAATTATTGAAATGATATTTATTAATAATGACTAGGCTTAACAACTATTATTATAAGATAATTTGCAGATGTGTTGTGCAATGTATCAAATAATTATGTAATTAATAAGTGTTTTGCTGATATGTATATGCAGGTAATTTAGATTTAAAATTAAATATAAGTATAACTTTTAACTTTCAATAGAAATTTTATATAATTCATATATATACTATTTTAATGTCCCATACATATACATTATCAACATTTTGCTCAATCGATTCCACAAAAATTATCGCATAGGAGTAAATCTAAGTATATTTTGCATAGTTTATTTTTAAGTTTTATATGGTGAGTATTAAAGGAAAAACAAAATTCAAAGAATAAGTTTAATTTTTGCGAATCGATTTAAGCATGTGATCACACCATTAAGAGCATGCTTAGAATTTTTAAAGCACTCAGCCTCGCCCGGCTGCAAACACCAAAATCGTCTGGAACTTTCCGATCACCAATTTTTACCCTGAAAAGAAATTTTAATATAAAATTTATGTAAAAAGCACAAAATTTTTAGATTACACAAAAATTTCAGAGTCAATAATCTAGACGGTCAACAAACTGGGCGGTCAACGATCTGGGCGGTCAACAATCTGGACGGTCAACAATCTAGGCGGTCAACAACCTGGGCGGTCAACACCCTGGGCGGTCAACACCCTTGGCGGTCAACACCCTTGGCAGTCAACAACCTGGGCGGTCAACAACCTGGGCGGTCAACAACCTGGGCGGTCAACAACCTGGGCGGTCAACAACCTGGGCGGTCAACAACCTGGGCGGTCAACAACCTGGGCGGTCAACAACCTGGGCAGGTGACATCCTAGGCGGTCAACATCGTAGGCGGTCAACATCCTAGGCGGTCAACACCCAGGTTGTCAACATTCTTGGCGGTCAACAATATGGGCGGTCAACAATATGGGCGGTCAACTACCTAGGCGGTCAACAATCTAGGCGGTCAACAATCTAGGTAAACTATCTGGGCTGTCAACAACCTAGGCGGTCAACAACCAGGGCGGTCAACAACCAGGGCGGTCAACAATCAGGGCGGTCAACAAGCTGGGCGGTCAACAAGCTGGCGGTCAACAATCTAGGCGGTCAACAATCTAGGCAGTCGAAATTCTAATTAACAATCAAAACTGCAGACTACCAAAATTCCATTTTCCTAAAACTTTTGATTTCGAAACTTTTACATTAGAAAAACTTTATCTTTTAAAAATTGACAAAGTGCTAAATTTCTCGATTTCCAAACTCATATATTTGCCTTCACACATATTACCCTTTACTAAATTATTATAATATATACTTATAACTACGTACCTGCCAGGACGCCATGATGACCACGCGCAAATTGTACAAGTTGCATCTTGCCGGCACAACTGGATCACGAAACATCACTTCACAAAACATATCACTTAAACAAAACTCACTTTAAATACACTACTATTTCTATTACATCACTATCACGAAAAAACGAGATTTGGAAACAGTCTAAACACTATAAAATCGTATCATCATCCACTTTTCCCGACGATTTATTACAGGAGATTTTAATTCGAGAAACACATGAAGTCCTTGTCCGATTAACACTGAGCAATCGACATGACGAAGTACTTGTTCATACGCAGGAGTGTTACCTAAGGAAAAAATATTACGATGTTAATAATAGTATTAAGTTGAGGGTGGCGCCAAATTTGAATTCGGCGCGACGTTCGAACTTTCAAAAATATGAATATGGGAATTAAAATAATAATAAAAATAAATATGTATGAGAATAATTATGTATATTATATATATATATATATATATATATATATATATATACTCGTATATATAATTGTAATATATGTTAATAATTACAAATATCATATAAATAAAAATAATTTATTTTAAATTTCATATATATTTAAAGGATCCTGATCAATTGATTGACTTAATCAAGCAATTATACAGAAACTTATTTGAAATGTTGCTATATAATTAATGTACTTCATTAATAAATTAAATATTTATTTCCTAATATTTATATATATATATTCTATTTTTTACTAAAGTACTTGTAGTACTAAAGTAAGTCAACTCCTAATAAAAACCAAATGGCAATTTATCAAATTTGATTCCATTACAATACTATTGTTCATTACTATCGAGAAAGGGCAGTAACAATGTTCATCCATTGATTAGATTACAAGCAATAGTCATAAAAGCTCATCGATATAGGGGATGAGATTTGTTGAAATAGAACGGGTAGAATTTGCTAAGGGTTGTTTCTCATCTAGGAGAAAAGATACATAAAATTATATAAAGTGTTAATTATTAAAATGTAGATTTTTTTAAATTGAATCTATGTATAGGGAATTTTTTGCATTAAAGCTACCATTTTTTTTATTCACTACTAAATTGACAACTGTCCAGTTAAGGAGATTTAGCAAATTTGTTGATTTACAATTGTTAACCGTATTAGGTACATTGTATATCATATTGACATGTTGAAAAAACAACTCAATATTTATGTAAATAATCGTTTGTACATGTTAGTTAACATTTATCTAACTTTAATTTGAAAATATCTTTCTTTAAAATGCCTAAGAAACTAGCAAAAAAAATTTTAAATAACTTTCTGCTTAGCATTTAGTCAAGGATGGTGATGGTGAATTTGCCTTAAGGCACGATGCCGTGCACCACCAGTTTTATTTTTTTGTCGCAACTTTTCTAAAGAGAAAAGGTCCTAATAATTTCCTATTTTCCTGGTATGAGGGTTGGAAAAGACGACTGTTCTTTGCAAAACAATTCATCGCATCGTTCGGGCATCGAGTTGGATGAAGTGATGATTTCCGCAACATTGACGCTCGGCCAATGATGACAAGGGTCGTGCGATATATATATATATATATATATATATATATATATATATATATATATATTATTTGTATTAGAAAGCAAGTGGTTCGTGCAAAATTCGTAATATGGTAAAAGAAGTTAAGGAATAAGAAATGAAACTTAATTTGAGAAGTATATTTTGTTCTGAATAGTATTTGTTTGGAGGAAGTTCATATGATATAAATTTAGGGATGTAGGTTTTACGTGACAGAAGAATTGGTGGTTCATCAATATTAGAGGATGTTTTAATGTAACACAAAAAACTTGCAAGGTTTTTAGTTACTTGTAAATAAATTAAGTAGCTTTGTACGAAATCAACATATCTATAAAATCTATAAAATCATCTTAGATTAATATATTTTATCACAAAGTTTTTGTGAAAAGTCTGCCATGTTTTGAGGCAACGTATAGATATTAATGATATTGTATACATTTTAATGATATTATTCCATTTCAAGTTTTTTTTTAAAAATATATTCATATACATTACAATTACAATTGATTTTGAAGAAAGTTTATAAGTCATAAGACGTTTTGCAGAAGGTTGTGACATTCAGCTATATAACGAAAACACTATAAATTAACGCAATGACATTTTACAATAAATAATAAAAATGTATGTAGAAGAATTATATGATTAGTTCTATATGTATTAGAAGCATTTCAAAAGCATGCTTGTAATCCTTTAAACATTTTATCTTCAGTTACTCCACAAAGATCATACATGTATTTTCTTCTAAGAAGTTGCTGTTAGTTAAATTGTGATTTTTTTAAATACAATAATTTTATTATTCATAAAGCATTGCTTAAAGATATACCATGAATTACCATTATTAACTTTCCAAAGAAAAAGTTTATGGTGTCACCAGAAAATCCGACATGCTATGTTTATTTATTTTTATACAGCATATATATTTTTTTGATGATTCAAGTCAATTCGAATCGATTGAAACTAAAATATGGGTGTTTATATAAGCCAAAATTTTACGTTTCTGTAAATTTAGTTCTGCAAAAAGATTGGTCCTAATTAATTTAATTTTTTTCAAAATTAGCAAAGTTCAACAAATGTTCAAAACATATAAGTAGGAACTCAGCTGGATTAGTTATTGGTAAAGATTGAACGAGCCGTTTCTTCGTTTATTTATTTTTGTAAAAATAATTTTTTTGAAGATTTTGTTTAAATATCGTATGATGACAGAGCTCATAGAGTTTAAGGAATTCTCTAAAATGTTAAAGGCCTACTCCATAATTTGATATGAAAATTCCTATTTATTATTGATCAAGTCAATTAGTTACACTCAAACCCATTTCATTATTTGTTTTTTATCATGTTATATTCACGTAGACCAATAAAATCCATTGAATAATATATAAAGAAGAGTATCACTAAATATTTGTTTCCCAAAAACTTGTCGGTTTCCCAAAAACAAGTGAAGTGACACGGAATCTTATCTACAATAGAGCGGAGAAAAGCTTTCGAATTCAAAATACTTTACTTCTATGTCTTGTTATTTGTCCCATTTTCCATTTCCCCGGGAAAGTGGGAAAAATGATAGCAACGGATGGTAATCGAGTAGAATATGTAGAATGTTTCGTTTGTATATAAACGCAATATATTATATGCGTGTTTTAAGGATTTCGTATTGGATTTGCGACTTGGTGAGTTGACATATCGGATGGATATTAATGGTGTGTACGGAAACATACCCATTCTGAACGTTTGTAGATTTATCCTTTAGTTTATCTGGTGATGTATATACAGAGACAGTGGTGCAGATACTCGAATTTATGCGGCTCTACATATGAGAGTCTGGATGTAACATTGGGCTGCTTTCTCACTAACTGGGATAGAAGACTATTATCAATATAACAAGCAAAGGGTAGAAGAATTTTGCAGTTTTTTTTTGAAGTACTGAATTGACATTATATTTGAAGGGATAACCAGATAGATTTGAAGGATTCCATTATGGATCATCTTTAATTGTTACTAGAATATTTGGATAATTTTTGAGAATCTAGAGTTACCAGATGAATTTGATGGATCATCTGGTTTGATATGTACCAGGTTTCTTCTAAAAATCCTAAATGGTTACTAGAATATTTGGATAAAATTTGAGAATCCAGAGGTAACCAAATGAATTTGATGGATTCCATATTTGAACATCTAGTTCGATATGTACCAGGTTTCTCTTGAAAATTTTAAATGATTACTAGAATATTTGGATATTTTTTGAGAATCCAAGGATAACCAGATGGATTTGATGGATTCCATTGATGATGGAGCACCTGATTTGTTATGTACCAGGTTCCAATAAGTTCAATATTTTTTATTGTATCCATGAAGATACATGGTAATGATCTACTAGAGTAATTTTCCTGTTGAGATAAACAATAGATTATATATGTGTCATTTATCAATTTTGGAGCCGTTAAGGTGTGAATAGGTCCCAATTTTGGAGAGAATATCGAGTGATGTGAGTGAGCAAAAGAGTTTTACGATTATGTACGGGAAGCGATACGATAACGGATTCGAGCAATAATGTCTTTTGTGTATAATAAACAATGCCAAGTCAGGAGCAGAGAGAGATACTGCAAATAGATCATAAAATACTCCAAATACTTTATCTAATGGTGGTGTCAATCGACTAATAATATACGTAGTAAAAAATTATTTATTAAATAAGAGGTGTGGGGCATAAGAATGTATAATGACATGAAAAAATAGTGGTTGACCACTGGGTTGCCTTCTCGAAGAAAGCTACTAGCTCAAACGTGCACGATAAAGAACAACGCTCATATAATTTATTTTAAGCAAAACTACTTTTTACAAGATTCTACTTTCAATATAAAAATTTTATAATGCTGAAGAATGTTTCTGTGATAAACCCTTGGGTTTACATCTTGTTTCGGATTCGATTCCACCTCCCAGATTGGTATCAAGCGGTAGTGATTTCAGATGATTACTTGAGATTATAGATATGACATTTAGTTACAAGTTTTGGAGCATTGTTATTTAGTAATGAAGTATCCAAATAGAACCGTCAATGCCACTAATATAAAATTACCCTTGTTTCTTAGATAACTCGAACACGCAGCTCGTCGACCCGGAGCTTTGGCGCCGGGTCGACACGCCAGATGTTTTTGTTCCCACAAAACGGAGGCACAAACTAAAATATAACACATAGTTCTAATCACTGGTAAAAAAATCAAAGAGCTTTGTTATGAAATCATTATCATTACCTTTAATCAAACTTTTCAATGAAAAAATATAGAACAAAATAGTTATCTTATCGATAGTCTTATAACATTACACTAAATTTCATTTACATAAAATTTTCCTGAAACAATAACCATCAGAAACATATCCAACTAGCATCACTAAACTACTAATGAAAATTACCTAACTCCTATTCCTATTCCGCGCTTATAAACCCATCATCGTGTAATAAATAAAGCCGAATTTTGTCATAGATATTAATTACGCATGCTATCCGAACATTTTAATGGTGTATTTGGAACATTACAAAGCAATTTACTCTCGAAATTTCCTAGGGGATGGGGTTAAAGTTAGCGGGCGCTTGGCGTTTATCTAATTAGGAAACAATAATATCTAATGCGTGGGGCTCGGGCAAAATGTATAAGCGATATTGCTAAGAGCTTAGGGGTTGCAAAACGCGGTCGGATGTTGTGACGAGTTAATGGTTTTATTAATAAATGATTGCTGGTATTTTTAAGTAGAATTAAATTAAAATGGATTTTTTTATTTTATGGAAGCTTTGTGATATGCAAGAATTTGGAAGTATTAGTCATTGCCTTGCAGTGTGGTAAAACAGAGATTAAAATTTATTTGGAATAATAATGTGTTAACCATGCATTAAGAGAAAAGGCTTGATGAAACTATAATACATATTTTTAATATAATAATTTATTCATGTTGTGAAAAATGTAGAATAAAAGTAGAATAACCTTATATTTTTTAATTCACAATTACAACTCGGCTCACGAGACTAATTTCAATAATCATACGACCTCATGATAATATTATGTAAAACGACGACGTTATTCTATTATTATAACGACGGGCTAGGAGGACTGGGAGACGCTATAATTGCGTCCATTACGTGATATCATCATGAAAAGCGTTCGGCTCGTCGTGTCTCCGTGAATCTCGGTCAAAAGGGGTGATCCCCAGGGAGGCGAGCCAGGGCACCGACAACAAAACCCTTATCTCCGACATACTCGTTCACCATTATGTTTACTAAATACATTATAATAACATCCACGGACCCGATTAATCGCAGGGTCGAATTGGATAGAAGATACAGGGAATACAAGAGAAAAATACTATAGACTAATTGTAAGAGTAAACTAAATAGATATTATCTAATAGATAACTTAATAGATAATAGATAATGCGTTTGTAATAATGATCAATAATTATTGAGCTTAGTTAAATAATTTCTTACACAGTTTTTAGATATTTTAAACATCAAATATGCACAGGGGGTTATCACGCTTGCCACAAATAAGATAAAACATTTAGAAGACATTAAAACTAACTACAAAATACTAGTTACATGAAGAACAAGTATACAGAGTTGTTGTACGACCTTGCAATGTTAGGGACTTCTCCAGTTTATTCAAATTCTTAATTTGCCAAATCTGCCAGTTATTTTCCACAAATAGTTTACACATTGCACATCATTCTGCACTGCATAGATTTTTTAGTTTATTTCAAAAACTAATCATTATTATTACCAATTCCCTATTTCAGCCCTGTCGTCCTACCAAAGTCCTTCCAACAAACATCTCCGATGCTCTCTCCGAATAAATGATATTGAGAGAGAGCAGGGTCGTAGTAATGTAATTAAGCGATGCCATTTAATTCCCTTGTAATAGAACGGTGTGGACACACGAGATCTGATTTTACACCAGGTAACCCTGGATAATATCCTTATATATATGACAACTATCTAAATTTTAATTGGAATTTATTGCATGATTCAGGATAATTGGAGATGGTAGTAACAATGGTGAAGCATATGATGGTATTGGAAATTTCATACTACTTGTAGTTCTGAATCTTTGGAAGAATAGAATATTGTATTTATCCATTATTACTTCAAAAACGCTTTCTCTTAAACCAATAATAGTTATCTTGTTGCAATTTTATCAACTAAGTTCCTCAGTTTATCAAATAATATTTGATCGGCAATGACATACCGAATCTGACCACCAATTTTCATACTGACCGTTTCCTAACGATTATAATTATTGTTTGATCTGATTAGTTGTTTGATCAAAACAGTTTGCAATAAACCATTTTTTATACAAATGATCTAAATCAGTGTCCAAACAAGAATTTCTCTGATCATTATTAACAAGATAGCCACAGGCGTCAAAAATCTTCTGACAATATAACAGCAGATAATGATTTCAGAAAATAAAGTTGTGCAATAAAGAGATAATCATTCATAGCTTACTGTAGTTTTATATTATCGGATTCAAATTTTAACTTATTTACGACCTACTATATAATAGTTTAATGCTATCAATAATTTATATTTTATTGAGGTGGAACTGATGTTGTAAACTGATTTCGGATCATTAGAGCGTGGGCATTTTAAAACTTCTCATTTTTAATGATGTTATAAATTTCTAAGGTTTTTTGTCAATAGAGTAGTTTATAATCGATACGTTTTTTTATTAGTTTTGATAGGAAATGGATAATTACATTATTAGGCTATATAAACATTAATCTGTTTGAAAAATTTACTTGAAGTGGAAGTGAGTTTTTTTAATTTATTACTGATTAAATTAAATGCAATTCAAATTTTATTATTAAGAATGCTTGTTTTATAATGTAGCACTAATCAGAACAAATATTTTTATAAAAATACTCAAATTTTTAGATATGTTTAGAATATTGCATAAATGCTGACATATGTTAAATTCTGCTCTAGTGACCGTTCTAGAAATATCAATTCCAAATGCTGATATATGTTAAATTTGAATGCAACAAATTTTGATCGAAAATAATAAGTCTTTCCAATAATCAGACAATTACATGCAAATTAGTATGTTTCCTTTACACCACGTGTCATAAACGAACAATTCCAAAACCAATAAACTATTAAGTACCGAGATTTACATCCGATTCGACACTACTTTTTCCATAAATTTTATTTTATATTATTTTATAGGTACATATAATAAAATATTTCTAAAGTTCTATAGGTGAGGCAACTTTGTACTTTACAACCTAAACGTTTATAGACGAAGAAGAAACATTCAAAACACAAACTTAATCAACTTTGACAATGTCCATTTATTGTGCTCTCTGAGAAAACGATAAAGTTTTGTTTTATGATGACATATAAGATATAATGAATGTTGAAATACATTGTATTATCCTGAATAATGCGTTATCATATTAAATGGATTATGTCTTATTATATGGGTTGTAAAAACAGAAGGATAATGGCCGGATTTTATAAGGCTTCACTGAGTAAGTAATGAAAAGATATAATTTTTTCTTATTTTTTGAACTGGTATCAGAAATATACATTGACCAGTTGTGATAAACCTTAACAACCGTGCTTTTTAGAAAGCAATTCAACGATTGGCCTATCTGTATTTGTTACAATTTTATTTTTAGAACTTCTCCTACACTGATTTTGATTTGATGCACCATTGGTGGTGAAAAGCTCACTTGAAAACAGATTTGAAACTTTATTTTCGAGTGAAATGGATATCAATACTGCTTGATAATAGTTAGTTCAATGTGCGTATCGTGTCTGGAGCCCTATGGTTCCAGAGCTAAAGAAAATCAGTATATAAAGTTGGCTTAAAAATCATCATTCTACCATGCACTTGGAAACAAAAGATCTATATTTTTAAGTAAAAATTAAGTAACTGCTTGATAACGGTGACTATCGTGCCTGGAGCCTTATGGTTCCAAAGCTAAAAAAAGCCAAGATATAAAGTTGGCTTAAAAATCATCATCCTACCATGCGCTAAGAATGTTAATGCACTTGACAACAAATGATCTATATTTTTAAGAGAAAGTTGATATCAATACTGCTTGATAACGGACAGTCCGATGTGAATATAGTGCCTAGAACCCTGTGATTCCAAAGTTAAAGAAAACCAAGATACAAATTTGGTGTAAAAATCCACGTTTCTCCAAACATTTAATCATCCTTTAATATGGTAAACCTCAGTTGAAAACAAACAACCAAGAACTCCAAAATAAAATTTGTTTTCTAAATCAATCCTATTTAGGGGTTGTTTTAATTCAATTAGAATGCACTTACAAACAGTTGTCACTTGATTCGGGACAACGAAGTTCATACGCCCTAATATGATTAGTTCGGTTCATGCTGAATTAAACTCTACTAAGGGTGATATCCCTTACAAAATTTAATTTTTTCACGGTACTCTTTTAATAAAGTTTTAATAAATATTGTCCATTAAAATATTTCAAGCTCTTTTCATTAGTCTGATTAATGAAATTTCAAGTGACTGATGAGAGAAAAAATAGAAATACTTTTTTAGATTATCCTTTGATGAATATGATGAAGTAAACATGAAACTAGTAAAAACAGATTCAATATTCTTTTAAAACTTATAACTAATCTGAATATTATTAACTTTTAATAAAGTTACTTATAAATCTAATCTAATATTATATAGGTGCTACAAATATTGTCGTAAAGCCGAGAATAAGGTTATAAAATTATGACCATATATAAGCAAAGCTATATTTCTCAAACCAATCAGATTATCCTCGACCACCGTTCGCCTTATAAAATGGTCCATTAAGAAGCAAAGAAAGGTGATAGGCAGAATCAAGGTTAAGAATTGTGATACGGGCGTTCCTCTCCGGTATCAATTTGTCGCCATGGCAACCTGAGAAACCGCGAAGAAGAGAAAGGCGCCGAGAGGAGATAAAAGACATACTATATATATATATATATATATATATATATACTAGATGACCCGACAGACGTCCTGTACCCACGTTCCAAATTTTTTTCCAGCAAGTCGGATTTTTAGCCAAAAATATAAGCTTCTCTCGTAAAAATAAGAAATAAATTCTGTTGATAAAATAATTACACAAGTTTTTATTTAACATATTTATTTCTGTGTCATATATATAAATATTAATTAGTGTTTATTATAGTTACATATCGGTTTTATGTATGTATATGAACTACATGCAA
The DNA here is from genome assembly GCF_003426905.1 of Ctenocephalides felis. Lineage (NCBI taxonomy): Eukaryota > Metazoa > Arthropoda > Insecta > Siphonaptera > Pulicidae > Ctenocephalides > Ctenocephalides felis. The sequence continues at coordinate 1,395,029 of NW_020539724.1, forward strand.
CAATTTTGTGACAATTTATTTAAATTTTATCATAGATTGTGAAACATTTAATTATCTTTAATAATGTAAAAAATATTTACAAGTAACGGAACAATTTATATCAAATTTCATAACCAAACACTTTGTCCTGATATAAATAAGATAATACAGTTATGAATAAAATTTTTATTAAAAATGAATCCTTTGATAAAATTTAAATTATTTTTGTTATTTTAGCCTATGATTGCACTGGACACTACAAATATATTGTGACATTTAAATCTTAAATACAGTTTAAAAAATTGTTTAGCAGTTTAAAACCAAATTAAAATTAAACGATGATGCCTTGATATAAAAAATGATCGATGAGATTTATTTTAAATTTCTAAATATGGAATGTATTTTTAATTCAAATAATAATTATTCAGTAAATCTTGGTGAACAAATTTTTAAAGCTAAATCTCTAAAACTTCAATTTATTAAACTAATAAATAAATGCGTTTTTCAAGAGTTAAGATATCTGGATACCTTATTATTTGAAAAAAACATTAGAATTTTATATATTATTGATATTGAGCAGTTTCAGAATTTGAAAAATCTTCCGAGAAAATATTATCAGCATTTTATAATGAAAATTTTACAAAAATTGCTATATTTGTAGAAAGTAAGAATATTTGTGAAAAATTGTTGTAGCTCTCTAATTAAGTTTTCTTAATTAGGCGGATAATTTAAAAATAAATACGGATATCTTATTTTAAAATATTGTTCACCAAGATCCACAACTATATCACACGACAAAAATAACTCGCAACTATTCAAATTTATCCAATTTGTACGAATTTTGTTATAAATAAATACAAAAATTAAAATTAATAAATCTTTTATATCACTGGTTCTTTATAGTTATATTGCATTAAGCAATATTCCATAAATCTGGCTCTAGTCAAACATTATATATATTATTTTAATATCTTACCCCTATATAATCACTACAATATTTTTTACAATTAGTGTTTTATCACTTTTTAAAATAAATTCGAAACATTTTCCGGCATATACATATATACCTTAATACAACCTGTTCTGAATTATTTAATAATTAATTATACATGGTTTATAATATTATTATATATTACATCGATTATTCTAGTATTTAACAAAATTATAACTTACTTGTTCTATTAATATTTATAACTTTTTTTATAATTAAGCGATTTTTGCAATCAAAGAGATTAAATGTACAACCATATATTACACGAGATTCATTCCATCACAATTCACTGCGAGTTCGTTATTTTTTAATATAAAATATTGGTATTTTTTATATTTTGCTATTCGACACGTTTCATTCTTAATTTTCCCAAAATATGTTGAGATCAGCTTGGTCCAGGAAAATGTTTTCGATGATTTTTAATCTTAACCCATACTAGTAATAATTATTATAATAGTAATTATACATTTATTTATTAGTCCTGATGTAACTCATAACCCTCTAGTTTCTAATTTATGATATATTTTAAAGATTTGCGCATAATAAAATTATTTTTAATAATTTTTAAAATCATAACGTTCTCCATCAGTTCAGAACTAAGTGATTTACAAGCTTTCCAAATTACCAATAACCCTAAAATTAAAGTCAACTTGGCAAATCTTTGAAAAGTAGTAAATTACTCTAAACATCATCATTATTTGACAAACATGAACACAGTTTTTAAAAAAATTGTAAAGAATATATGGGGTATTTTTATGAGTCATCAAGTCACAAGACTAATAAATAATAAATAAATAGTTCTCATTATAAAAAAAATCAACAAATTCATATATCATCAAAAGTTGAAAATCTTAGAAATTGTTTGGTCATAGGCTAATATTGGTTCAAACAGTCCAATATTAATCCTCCCGCTGGATCAAGATTTTCAAAACCACATTTTCACTTGAATTCTTGTAATACAATTTAGTACATTTTGAGATAGAATCCAGAATGTAATAGAATCTGGTTTAAAAAATAAAAAATCCGAGAAATTTTTAAGTGTCATGGACTAATATGGGTTAAATTGCATCTGCACCTAGTTTGTTCCTGCCATCTAAGTCCAATTTGATCAAAATCTTCAAAATCACATTTTCACTTAAAATCTTGGGATAACATTTTGTAACAGATAGACTCTAGAGACAGTATCCAGAAACCTTGATCACTTTCAATATTCTATACTTCTTTTTCCTATCTTCTCATCCTTTCCCTCAAATAGCAAAATTTCCTTCACATTATCTAATTTACATAAAAGTTTATACACCGCACAACTAAAAACCTATTTATTTATTTATTGTCCAAGTAAACCCCTCCCTGCTTCACTAAGTTCGCGCCTCAGCCTTTTGGCAGCCGTCTCACGATTGTCGTTCTCATCATCATCATCATCATCCTCGTCATCATCATCATTTCGCCTGTGGTGATCTGAATGGTGCAAGTGATGCAAATGCGAGGCGGAGTGATGCAAATGGGTTAAAGAAGGATGCCCATGTGATAAGTCTTCGGAGCCGTTTTGGGAGCCACCGAGGTCGCCTCCTTGGCCGCCTAGGTCGTTGCTGCCTAGGTCGTCGCCGAGTTCTTCTTGCTTGCGTTTTGCGGTTGCCATTTCGGCAGCGTGCTTTTTGCGCCATTTTGTTCGCCTGTTTTGGAACCACACCTAGAATAAAAGATACAGGAATTTAGTAAAAATTTCTCCTAAATATTATATTTATCATGCGTGTCTACATTCTACGTGAAGAAAGATTCATATATAAATTTTGCAATAATATGAATATCATTTTAAAAATAGTCATAGTTATATTTATCCATCAATATCCCAACCATATTATTCTCCCTAAGAGAGTGTTCAATGTTTACTATCCCATAATACATAATCCCTCAACTCCAAGTATCCTTCTAATATGACGTCAAAATCCTGCCATCAGTATTAAACGCGAGTATCTATCCAGCAGCCGCGTTGTTCGAATATTAATTATCCAATAAACATTTATTTAATTACTTTTACGAGCTCCTCTGTAGCGCATTATAATTAATTAATAATACTTTATTAATGACATTGAACACGACGAAGATCTGACAAGAGCTGTTCAGGACATTTGTTAGCGTAGGTGCACGAAACCAGATATAATATAGAATTTTAATGGTTATATAAATTATTTAGTAATGAAAAAAGTAATTAAATGATGTAATAGTGTGACACAACATACGTAATTTATTTAACTAAAATTTCAAACATAAATGATATTAATTTTGTATGACGCGTTAATTTTGTTCAGTTCAGTTGTTTCAAAAAAAGTGGCCCAAAATTTTGTTTCAACTTATTGGTTTGTTATTTGACGTATTTGTATGAGTTTAATTAACTTTAAAATTTATTTTAAAACAAATTTTAATACATAAACCATCATAACAACCATTACTGATGGACTAGTAAACGATCAATAGACGAATTATGCTATTTAGTGTTAGATTTAAATTGATAAACCTAGCCTATTTTTGAATAAGCTGTATCTCTTGCTTATACTCAAATTTAAGACAATTTTCTGCAATTTTTTTATTTGTTAAACTAATTTTTACAAAAAAATGAGTAGGTTAGTACATGAGTTATAAAGTTATATTCGTGGATTAGCTATTATAAGCTTGTACAAAAATTTGCCGGTAGATTTATGTCATCAGGTCAATACTTAGGATGTAAAAATTATATAATGAGATTCAATATGCATACATAACGTAGTAACAAAAATTTATAAATGGATGTAGTCAAAATAATGGACAAACCTATTGTTTTAATGTTAAGCCAGTGATTCAGCAATGCTCAAAGCATTTTCTTCGCAAAACTGCCATGATGCTTATAAGAAAAGTCATGAAATATTAATTTTAAATGTATGATGATTAAGACAAAATCTAAATTCTCCGTTTATAATGGAGACCTTATTTACATGACTATTATTCTTTGTAATTCAAAGATGAAAAAAAAGAACACAAAAATCTAGTTTTAGTAAAGTTTTAGTAAATTAGTGCAAAAAATCGTACATGTCGAGTTGCCTATAAATTCCCTTGGAAAGCATCGCGACGCGGCATGTTCTGCGGGAGCCATCTTGTTTCTTGTGAGGTATTAATGATCGCTCGTCTCGGGAGAGAAATCGCATTAGAAGCCTCCACCGCGGAAAATACAGGGAGGAAATCGAATCATTTAGTAATACAATACTTGGGGAATAGACCCATGATATAAAGATCTGAATTACCCGTGAATGATAATCCAAAATTCAATTTTAACCTTTAACAAACGAGAGGATTACCTAAAACTATGCCCAGTAGGTCGACAATTTATTAGAAGATACCATCTAGGAGTATTTCTCCATTACGTTAGAGAATATTTAGTTAAAATTAATAAAATATGAAACTATTGGCGTGAAGTAAATTACTACAGGCAATTACTCTATTACTCAGTATATTACAGCGGTTCTCAGTCATTTGTGATATTTTATCTCAAATTCGAGCCTGATTTCTGCAATATGTAACACGTTGAAAATTAGAGTTGCAGGAATCCATGCAAGGCACGTTTCGCGGTCGGGATAATGAGGGTGCACCGATTTTGTTAATTGCCGCCTGAGCTTTCTTCGCAACCCCATATGCTTCGATATCGAGATTGAGAATTTCTGTAAATTTTTCACTAAATTGTATGTAGAAATAACAAACAGAATTTTTTGTACTGTTATTAATAGGCCAATTCTGTAGTAACACAGCCGATAACATAGCGTTGTTATAAGAGCGCAATGTTCTGCTTATTTCTTGGTAGTAAAAACTGAAAATGCTAACTATTGGCTGTGCGATCAGATGTAATTTCATGTGAGCAAAGCAAGAAAGAATGTTATGAGAACTGCATCTTTGTGTTGCACATGTATAACATACAGTTTTGTGTAAAACAGTTATGTGTAAAACACCTGATCATAAAGTAATTAAATAGACATTTTTGCAATTTTCACTACCAAGTAACAAGCATAACAAAGCGTTATGTAATAAATAGTAATATAAATGCAGGAAGCAATATCAATCTATATAAGTTGTCCAGCACTTCATATTCTATTACTATTCTCCCAAATGAATATCTTGGTCCAATATCGATTGGTTTTATTCCTGAGGCATGTGTGGAAATATTGTCGGATATGACGTGATATGCAATGACCCCGGTCATCTAACAGCTACTATCCTTCTCGGGGCTAAAATTTCTATGGAAGCCGCGGATATTTGATTTCTTGTCAAAGTTTTCGTTTACGAGCTTTCGAGCTTTCCGAGCTTGCAGCTAAACAGGGCTGGGGAGGAGCAGATTGCATCGAGTTCAGTCAATAATAATGATTAGGGATATATTGAGGAAGTTTGGACTCAGAAATGCTCGGTCGTTTGATTTCTTGATATTGAGAATTTTTGAAGATATTGATTAAATTTTGCTTCACAAAAACATCAGATGATCATGGTAATATTCAATTATTTTAAAAGCCACTTATTAGATAATCTTTCACCCTAGTAAAAAAGGGAATATTGTGGATACTTGTGATATTATCTTTAAGAGATTTTTTTTCTAAATATAAATGTATAAGTAATTATTTTCTAAAAACTATCATTTATATTACTCAAATACAAAAAAATATTACCCTTGGTCTCTTGGTGTAAAATAATACTTTAACATAGGTCAGAGTGAAAATATTCAATTTGAAACCATATTTCTAAAGATTCCACAATATATTATCTATCTATCAAAGAAATGCTAAACATCAATAAGTTATCTTCCACGAATTGAAAATCCTCAGCCCTAAACAAATCCAATAAAAATAGATATACAAGAAGCGAATGTAAGAAAAATAAGTTTTATGCTGTTTGATTTGTTATTCTTTCCATATATTTCATTGTCGTAGACAAAAGAATAAGGGGACGTATATATTATACGCCCTGTTTATCACAGAAAAACATACAAAATGTGAGACATGGATTTTTAACGCAGATGACAATACACACGACATAAGAATAAAATAATACCTACTATTTTAGATTTTGAAAATGTACTGCGTAAAATGAAATTATGAAATTTTTCTCTATTTTAAATTGAACTGATTGTGCGAATTCATTCTCTATATTAACTATTCCTCATAACAACTACAAATTTCAGGAGGCTAAGATTTATGAATCTCTATTCGATACGTTTTTATAGCTCGAATGCATCTATTATATAATTAATTTTATAATTAAAAGATTCAATATTATATTATATTATTTTCTAATGTTTGAATATTGGGCCAATATTGCCAATATAACCACATGATTGGATGAAGCTCGCTTTTATATAAGCTGGACAATATTGGTTTTGCCCTGGTGACATTGGAGCAAAATGGTAAAAAATCACATTTTTGGTTATAAATCAAGTGGGAATTTTACTGATCATAGTACTATAGTTGTTTGTTTGATATGCAATATGTATTTTGATGTAGTTCATTTGGTTTGGATAATATAATTTCTTGAATTCAAATTAGACTTTTGTGTCCCATCTACTTAAAAAAAAAATTATTTGATCACAATAGTTCATAGTAGTTCTAATCAAGATATATTCCATAATCAATTTTCAATCATTTGTATAGTATTTCCTACCCATACATCTCTTTTATAATCGTGACTAATAAAATTTAACGCGTTTGTTTTTCAGCCAATCGAATCGGACGCGCGGTCGGACTTTCGAGCTATCGCCATGATATTTCCCAACATTCATTTTCGATAGTGATCTTAATTGAATTTTTGGTATTTAATCATTCGTTGGATGCATTTTGCTTTTTGCAAACTGCAAAAACGTCGGCCATGTTACCATGACGTAGCGTCCGTATTAAATGCGACATCAAATTTGCATTAATTTATTGCGTTTCCAAGCCCGCCACCCACCAGGCTTTTAACTTTTCAGATAAAGGCAATAAAAAACTCACAGAATGACAGTTATTGCAGCTAATTTTTCAATTATAACAGCCAGTTTGCATCTGATGCAATATATATATATATATATATATATATATATATATATATATATACCTATGGACGTCACATTTGAGTTTTGACCGAAACGTAACTATTAGTGCGGCATGCAGTTGAGCGATTTTAAAATACGCATCCAAACGATTTTTTTGCTTGCTTTTGCACAGATTTGATTTCAGGTAAAACTCATATGACTTGGCATTAAATTCAGCTTTATCTTTCATTAAGAACATTGGCAAAATTACTCTGAAGCTACAGAATTCAAAACCCAAAGTAAAAATATAGGTGATGAATGAATAAACGCTATTGTAACGAATTATTATATTAGGTCATTGAATAATTTATTTCTATTATTACCATTCAAATTATAATATTCAGAAAGACTTCTTTAAGACTCTGTGATAAGCATGTTGGTCCTAATCAAGTAGTAGCAATACTAGTTTTCACTTAAAATATTGATCTAAAATAAATTTACAAGTAAACATAGTCTTTTCTTGGCGTTGATGCATCAAATTAATATTTTATTGTTAGTTCAAAAATATATAAATAAAAAAATATATTAAATATGATTAGGGCAACCAATGGTATGTTTTCTAAGAATAGAAGTTGCTAACTTGGACATTGGGATGTCTAAAATGTAACATTGTTAGAACATTGTTATTTTTGAAATTTGTAGAAAAATTTTAAATCGGTTTGTTCGTTTTCTAAAATAAGACTGAAAATTGTTAAAACGAAGGCCCAGCACAAATGTTAAAAAAAATACTATCGAATATTAGTCGAACTCTGACAATATTATACCCTGCTCTTCACTATTCATTTTCCATCGATATATCAAAATACAAAACAGCCCCGATAAACGCTGTTTTGATTTTTGCCATTCGGAATATTACATTCGTATCCATTAAAATATCAATAGAGAGAAATATATCAATCGGCATATAGTAATGCAAATGTACTCATGTCGAGTAATTGAAATTCAGTTTATTGTTTTCCATTATAATAATTAAATTATTTATAGCAATACCGAAACTATGGTAAAAGAGTATTCGTAATTATGTATATCATTATGATCACGACAAATATGCATACTTCAATTCGAGGAATCGAATTTACGAGGATAAATGATAGCGAATGTGTGTAACTGGAATTTAAATTTATAACTGGATTAAATATTAGTAGGTAAATTTAATTAGTGCTGAATAGTTAACAAAGTTTATTGGATTAAATATTTCTTCAACACCATAAAGTCTTCTAAATGATTCCTCAATATCTTGTGCATGTTTTATGCAATAGTAAGTGAAATAATATATATCTCCGTTCTTCTGGCCGAATATATTTAAATATTCAAAAAGTGTTCGTAGCTAGTATTGGATTTAAGTTCCATATTTTACACATATAAAAGATTTACTACTTTATCGGCTGAGCAGGCAAAACTCACACAGAATATGAATTGGAGATGGTACAGTCTGGGGGATATGATAGAACATATTGTATCGTATTGAAATAAATATAAAACAGGAAAATTTATTATTAAAAAAATAGTTCAAAAAACAAAACGGCATTTTGCATACTGTTAAGTCAAAGCTTTTACTTTTTGGCAAGGGCAAGTCCAGGCGTTTGGGATGTGCACAAAATAGCAGTTTCTTGTAACGGCATTTATTAGAGTGATTGAAAAAGCTTCAACTCGTATTGAAGGAAAACGTGCTGATTAGTTATTGGCACAAGCAGGTCCAGCTGTTTGGGAGGTACCGAGCAAAAAGTTCCAGCAATTTTCATACCGAACAACGCCATCACCAATATTGACCAAACCAAATTAGTGAGACTACACCAAATTAGTTCCGCAATGATTATTTATATTAAGTTTATCAAAAATTATTTCTAAATTTCCGAATTATACATTTCACCCCGAATGTATCGAAATGGGCACGCATATGCGCCCCAAACCCCCGCGGACGATCTCTATGGCATTGTATGTTTCGAGGTAAAAAGAGAAATATCATGATATTTTTATTGAATTTTCAACACGCTTTATTTTATAGGTTGATATCTCTGCGGGAATGCGAGTTTCCCTACTCGGGGAAAACGGGAAAATTTAAATATTCGTTCGACGCTGCCGGGCATACATACGAGGGCATTATTTGTACCCTCGAACAACAGAAGATCTGATGTCTTTTAACAATTGATTCTAGTAGCCCTACGTATTAGTTATGGCTGTTTGCCCTCGGGGTAATAAATGTTGCTTTGTGATTTAAGAGACCATGCTGGAGAGGAAAACATAAATGATTTAATTAGTAACATAGAAATTTATTAACTTTCCGCAGGGTAAGTTATTGAAATCGTCCAAAAATCTAAATCGAAAATTCTTGAAAATCTTCACGTTTCAAAGGTTTCTGAGCATTTTTGCATACCTTAGAAAAAAATGCATGTGTGTATGTGTATTAGTGGGTACAATTTTTTAACGGTCATGGATGATCCCAAAGGCAATCGATTTCCATGGATAGAAAGACGTGCTGATCAGGTTTTGGCAGAAGTTGGTCCAGCCGTACGAAGTAAAGAGTGCAGAAGATAGAAATCGATAGAAATATATATATATATATATATATATATATATATATATATGATAGTTTTGTCGACGTTGATACATATTTGTAATATTTTAGCAGGCCAACCGTCGAATTAAAAAAAAGATTAAATAACAAAATTATTTATTCCATTAAACGTTTCGACACTTGATGTGTGTCATCATTCAGTAATCTAAAAAACATAACATAAATACAAAGTTGATGATAAATATAAATATATAAAAAGGAGGAAATTATACATATCAAACCAGGAAAACAACAGAAAGAATTAATTATGATGTAAAATTGATTGACACTAAGTTTGTGTAAAATAAAAAAATACTATTATATTAACAAACGAGAAATAGAAGAAGCACATATTGCCCTCCTATATTTAATGTTATTGATAGCAATGCATTGTGGACACTAATCAAGGTTACAACGCAGTGTAGTCAAAGGAGTGGGAGAGAGTAGTGAGAAACAAAAGAGGAAAGAAATTTAATTATTAAAGTTATTTAATCTTTTTTTAATTCGACGGTTGGGCTGCAAAAATATTACATATATATATATATATATATATATATATATATATATATATATATATATATATAATGCACATAACCATTATCAAAACTATCTAATAATAGCTGACTTACTCAACGCGATTCAATACTATCATTTTCCATTTACGGGTACTATATAAGGCTTCACATTATATGAACTACATAATACTAAAAATATTCATAGCATATTATTAAATCATACTCAGAATCCTTTCCTATTGAATCTGAAACTCTTTTACGATGCCGAGACGAAGGCGAGATTAATTGTTTGTATGTAAGAAATATTCTTTTGATAACTAGTCACGCACACATTACTAGTAGCTTTAAAGTTATAAATCTGCAATCTAACAATATTATAAATTGTTTGACAACATAATTAATCTAGCTTACGGAATCATTAATAACGTATTATGTTTCGTCGTCTCATTTATCCGAATGACTTTAGTATATAGGTATAGAGTGCTATATAAGGTTCTTCTCTGGGCCATGAGGTGGATAATATATATTGCACGGGTGTTCTTCAATACAGGCTGCCGCGCTCTTTTGTTCACTAATGAAAAAGCGCGAACTATTCAAAATAGAAACGCTACAAAAGATACCAGGGCTATCTCGTAGAGTAGCGAGTGGAAGAGATTTATTAAGTCGATGGTGGAATTAAAATTGCTGTTTGGACATTAAACCGAGAGGCCAATTCTCTGGTAAAATGGGCCATAACATAGCGTTGTTATGGCAACGCTGTGTTATGCTCCTACTTTGGTACCAAAAACTGTGCTAAGAATACTACATAAGAACAAACCTTAAATTTATTATCACCTCATAAGACTATAAGAATTATTACCTAATTGTTGACTAATTGTTAAGTAAATAAATCACAACTTTTGATACCTGACTATTTAATCCATTCTATTATTTTCTCAAAACACAAACCGATTTTTACATTTTACCAATATTAATCATTAATCCTTTTATATAGACTCATCTCTGGGCCAGAATGTTACCAGCAGGCAAAATAAGGTGACAATCATGCCTTGATTTACTCTCAGCAATCCTCCGATAATAAAAAATAACACATCCAAAGCATCCGGCATTATTTTAAAGATTTTTTTCGATTTTTCTATTGATGTTGGTTATAGAAAATGAATGAGTCTGCACCAGAGTAGAAACTTCATTATCAGAGCTCCTAATATCGGTGGTCGTATCACGAAGTAGGGCTCATAGTCCTGAGATACAAAATTTGAAGTGTTGATATTTTCAGATTTTTTATCCATCCTGCCCAATTTTCTTGATCTGATTGTTCATCGGAGATTGAAATTTTATAAAAACATGGGCTAAAACATATATTGATAAGTATCTAAACGTGACGTGATATTTAAATAAAAAAAGTTTAAATCATACCCCTGATAAATTTTTCACATTTATAAATTTTATTTCAAATGAACAAAGTCAAAATGTCGATGCGCTCATATTTTCTCTTTGACGTTTCAAAATTTTATATTATAGGATTATAGCCTTCTAAGATTTTTATTTAAATCAAAATAAAACTAGTGGGGTGTATGGCATCGTGCCTTAAGGCAAATTGCTAGAACTTCCCGTACCGCAACGAATTGTTCGAGGAATACTGACTGCTTGATATTTTACCATAACTCGGTATAATAAAAACATTCCATGTCCTCTAATTCCGGCAAAGTTGAAATTGCACGAAAAAGCTTTATGATGGAAATTTTGAATTATTCTTGATTCTCTCATTTTTTTCGTTGGTTTCAACGACAGTTTGAAGTCTTTTCACCGGCATTAAACTATGATGATGAGTCGCGCTGGTTTTTTTACGATTCCATATAGGCGGCGGCAACGTGCGGGAAAACTAAGAGTTCCCCAGCCGGCCGTTGCGCTAATTAAATGTTCTGTTTTGCGGTCTTCCCGCGGGTGCACTACGGGAAAGCGGTTATAGACTAGATGCCAAGATAGGAGGAAAAATTGTTTAGGATAGGATTGATGAAATATGAAGTTTGTTTATAAATCAAATTATTTGTTAACTGGTGGGGTACATGGCATCGTGCCTTAAGGCAAATTGCTGGAACTTTCCGTACCGCTAATTAAAATGTTGGTACGGAATCCAAAAAAAATTACACGAAATGTGTACACATTATTAAAATCTCTATAAAATATCTGATGATTTGATGTACATATGTCCAATAAACATTTTGGACCGCCAAATTACTTCGGGTGTGGACGGTTGTGACACTCGCCCTTTTTTGTAGAATTCGAGTTTATGACTCCATCGAATTTAGGTACAGATAAATGTCTAAATAAGCAATTTGTTAGTTTTATTTTTAGTATTTTCGAAAAAAAGTAGGCAAATGTTTAAATGACCATTTTTTTACTGATAAATTAACAAAATTATTGCTGGTCAAAAAATCTTGCACAACCGTACTCTCTGTCTACACTACTTTAATAAAATTTTAATCGATATTATTATACCAAGTAGATTTTATCTTTAAATTAAACTTGCCAATCTTGCATTACGTCTGATTATTCTACAAATGAAATGTATTTATATTATTAGACAATTTGGAATCATTTAAGAATAGTTTTTATCCTCGATCCCGATAAAATCTAATTCCTATCTCACCACATCCCTTTTTGATATCGACACGCCGATTTAAAAAAACACAATACACCATAAATTTTGCGGTGTAATCAGATAAATATAATACAATTTATCATGAAATTATACCCAAAAATCATTTCGCAACCACACCAACGTCGCCCGATACCATAAAACATTGTCATCCCCTTTAAAATATACCAAAGCTAAAAAGGGTGACAAAGTTTTAAACACGACACACAATTCAAAATACTGTTTTATGTGAGCTATTTATGTATATTTTATACAGATCCGGTCAGAGAAAAGATAAATAAAATATAGAAATTTAGAATAAGATAATAATGGACTTAAATTTTTAATTTTAAACATACCATATAAAAAAAGCTAAAATAAAACTGACACAGATTCGTCGATATTTTTTATATCGAATAATTGTCTTGATATTAATGAAACATTCTGCCAAATTAGTTTACTAAGTATGTCAATAGTCTAATTTGAAAATTATTACAAAAAGGTGATTTCTATTACACTTTTGTATATACAGATTCGATGACAGCTGTTTAATTTAATTTTTAATTTATGCCAAACAAATTTATTCTCTAAAAATTTAAGTATGGTCTAATTCAAAAATCAATCTTCAAAATCTAATATTTTTATATATTATATTATTATATCATTCTGCTTATATAGATTGAATGACCATTTATAACAAAAGTAATATTTTAAATTTACATGGGATTCTTCAACAAATTCGAATTAAAAAATAAAAACAAAGACGTTTTAAATTTTCTACAAAAAGAATAGATATCAAATATATGTGTGTCTACTGTGACAAAATATCTGTCTCTGCTTCATATATTTTAGAAAAGCTTTTAACTGTTCATATTACAGCCCATTGCACTTGTTAAGCTTTTAACGCCAGATCTATGACGCCCTTAAAGTTGAGCTTTTCTTGTACAGAATTCATTGAACTACGGCGAATAAATAGCCAATTTAATATATATATATATATATATATATATATATATATATATGTATATGTATATATATAAAATTGAATTTTAGTTCAAATATTTCAGAAAAAACGGGAGCTTTTAGTTCAGAAAATAAAATCATAACATACTAAATGTAAATATTTATTAAAAATCCTTAATGTGTTGAATAAATTTGTAACAGATATTTTTAAATTTTAAAAAACATGTTTTTAATATTGAATGTTTAATATTTTTAAATGTTTTGTACAAACTAAAATTCCTATCTTCCAATGATAACGCAATAACTATCTTTTCAAAAACCACCCTTATCCATTTTATTTTTATTTATCTAAAAGAAACAAGGGCGTCGAAAATTTGAAACCTTATCTTCAGGATTTATTAGAGATTAGTTTAAAAAGGCGTATGATACGAAAAACACGTCTGCTGCCGAGGGACGTGGAATGTTGCGAACGTCGTTAGAGTTTTTTAAACCGCCCCATTTTCAAGGGATGGTGCATGAGACAAATGCGGTTATTGTATAGTGGAATTACATGGGTAAAATATTAACTGCATGGATAACGAAAATACAAAAGTTTAAGGATACTAACTACATGGCAAATACATGGCATTTTACCAGTATTCAGTAGCATTTTGTATGAAAACTAGAACGCAACGTAGCCTTGCCATAACATTGGTCTACTTTATTTGGCCATATACAATTGGCCCATAAATTTGTGTTAATAGTTATTTCAGATATGTCGCCCTATATGTTGTTTGCTTGCAAGTCATTAATGCATTACAATTTATAATTACGAAGAAAAATTTCAAGCAATATTATCGTTAATATTCTGCAATACATAAAGATTTTGCAAAACCGACTTAAAGTTCCCGGCAGGTGTTTCTTACGTCGACTTTCTTCTCTAATTTATGATTTTGTTATTAAACCTTAACAAACTAACCAACAAGCCGGGAACTAGTTCATCACTTTTAATCCTCTTTTAAACTGTTGAACAGTTTGATCATCAATTTCAGCGCATTATATTAAGTCAGTATTATATTATGTACGTAAGCGTCATAAATTACATTCAATAAATCAAAACTTGTTTACTGCGAAAACTTTTTAATCAGCCAAGAAGAAGAGTCGCAAAATCTGCGAAAGATACAAGTTATTATACGTCGTTTTTTTCGCTAAAAGTTTCCGAATTAAATTTTAATTATTTTAATCCGTGACGAAGAAAATATGATGAAATTAAAAAAAATGTGTACGCAGCCCACTTTTTATGCACCCTTCCAAAGCGCCACTTCAGCGGAGCTTTATTATAGGAAAAAGTATACAAAACTTAATTATTGTGTTTTGTTCTCTCTCAGGCTTTAAGAATGCTTATGATGTTTTCCTGTTTTATCAAATGGAGTTTATCTGAGAAATGATATAATTTTTGTATAGCTGCATGGTGCATCTGCAATGCACAGATTCCACAAATTTGATCATCCTCATTTAGGACAGATATTCTAGGTTGAAAATGAGGTAAAATTAATAATATAAAAAATAGAATTGATGTACATAATTAACTAGGTTTAAGTTGCATTTTGCATTTTGTTTGTCGACAATTTTTATGATTTTTTTTTAACGGTGGATACCATGGTCTTATAGATCATACTAAAATATTGAGGCCCTACGACAAGTCGTTTAAATTTTAAAAACTCGTTAAAGTTTGCAAAAATTAGTAGAATTTTTTTGGCGTTTGTTAAAATTAGACCTTGTAATAATAATAAATAACAAGTTTTTGTAACTTTCCTCAAGGCAAAATACCAATACCGACTAGTTTAATTATTATTTCATGCTGGACGATACAAAAATTGCATGTTGATTATTGAAATCGTTCCGATATCTTTGAAATCTTAATATTTTAGTATATTATACTTCAATATTTGTTATTGCAATAAACACTTCAATTGTTGGATTTTCTCACAAATCTTCAAAATATTTCTAATTATGAAATGTGTCTGTCATAAAATTTATTCAGTTTTAGTAGTTTATTACGGTTTCAGAATCCCTGGTCGTGATAAAATTAATATGAATCTATCTTTTATCGTATAATTTTTAATATTCGTGTTTTTTATACAACTCTTTCATCCCCGAGTGCTTAATGAAAGAGCAACCCTTCTCTGTTCCACCAATAAAAAATATCCAACGAATGCTATCTGTTTATATAGGGATGTCTCTTCTTTATATTATTATCATGGGGCATCCGGAACCCTTTTTCTTTTTACATCGCGATTCTTTTTATAATTTCCAAGCGTTTCGTAATTATTAAAATGCAAATGCGAAATGTTAAATCATCTAAGATATTAGTTAATTTAAAAAGAAAAACTTTATTATTTTTACAGCGAGTGCTAGAGACGTGTATGTAATTTGCAAAGTTTAAGGAAACATATATACTACATACAAATTGGATAAAGATCAAAATAATTATGACTGAATGAAAAATTAGTAATATGTTCAATAAAATGAATTTTAGTATCACAAGTGTATTGGAATAATAAATATGTTTAAGAACCTCTAATTGATATACGAATTACATTGTACATTTTAGATTTATTTTTCTAAGATAAAAAGCCTTCAGTTTTCCTTCAACAAAACATTAATTTTATATCAATGCTTATGGGACCTTTTCAGACATTTTTAGAAATTAAAATGCAAAACACATTACTATATAATTAATATACGCATTCAATAACAATTAAAACTAATAATACTCCGAGTTTCAACCTAAACCCTACGTTTTTTCCTTGCCCCCTGTGCTCACGAAAACCTACGTTAGGCTTTATTCAATGGGGGGAGGATCTAGAATGCTATGATTCTTTCTCTTCAGGAATATTACTCTTATGAGTAGTAGCCATACGGGTCCGTTTGTGTGAGACAAATATTTGCATATTATTAAATGTTATATTGACTGCAATAACATATTATAATACAATAATGGTCATTCAAAACGCTCCTGAAATTACGTACTGCATCTCGTGAATTCCCTTGCTCTTGTACCATCCAAATCGTGCATTTTTCTCCGTTTCATACACTATTACATCACATTATATATTTTTTAAGAGGGTATTCATTATCCATAATGAGATCATATTCCAACGCTCTCCTGGTTCCATCAAAAGGCTGTAAAATAAATTTTCGGCAACTATTCGTCCATTACGAGTGAGTTATTTGCTCTGATTCTGACCCGTCTTAGCGCGGCCATAATACGCGGCCAGGGATTTTCCTCGGCTCGTGCTGCTAAGTTATTAATATTCGAGGGAGATTTTGCATTTTAATTTAATCCGTAGCCGTTTTGTTGGCCTCTGGCAGGAGCAACGTGTGGCTATGAGAGGAGAAAATTCAGAAATATATAGGTATATATATACACTATTATATTAGTCATTCAGCCTACAACACACATGTGCTCGTTACCACTGAGTCATAAGTCGTGCATCGGATAATACGGACCTTATGGTCCATATTTCAGTGATTAAATATAAAATATATAACATTGATTATGAGATAAACCGAGCTTCGAAATGTTTCTAAAACTTGAAATATTTATAAATAATGCAGAAAGTAGCTGTGTGTTCATATTTCATAGATAATATAATATTTCATTCGCTCGTATTTTAAAATTACTTAAAATTTATGCGTTTTGCTTTCAAACTTTTATATCCATATTGTCAGCATTCAAGTTTCTGTCTCTTTTCGTAAGGTCTCGTTTACCTGCATTTTTTCTATTTAGTCTACATCTAATTCATGACTTGCAATAGACATTCTGTTCCTAATTTGCATTTGATCGATGAATAATAGCAGAATTATTAATGATATTATCATTTTTTTTATTTTACATGGCTTGATTAAATTGTGTATTTTTTCCCTTGTGAATTCCATAAAAACAAGATGAATTATTTATACAATTCATCAGTTTTGCGAATCAGTCACATCTAGATGTATACGTGAATAAATTCGCCAGGTGTATTATGTCAGCAATCAGTCTGTAAACTTTTTCAATTTCCAATGATATCCCATAATACTCTTGTCTGCGGGATTTCATAATGGATATAAAAAATAATTTTATATTTTTTGTGTACACAGAAAAAATGTATTATTATGGAATTGGATAAATGTACTAAAATAAAGGCTGTGTTGTTATAGCAGTTTTCATACAAAATAGTAATAAATATTGTCATGCTCTGTGGTTGTGGTGCAGTCAGGTTTTCTATAGACAACCTATCTAAGAAAACGCTCTAATGTCAAAAAACGATGTGAATACTGGATCTTCTAAGAAATGTTTGGCTAGCTTTTAGAATTAGCCCCTGAATGCCTATTGCAAGTTTTGGTCATCTCATATACTACTCTAGTTCACGCCATACACCACTAGTTCCCTATTTCCATTATCATTATCCTCGTCACATAATATCCCCGTTGGCAATGCAAAATAATGTCGGCCATTTCTCTGGGAACGTACAAATATGACGCCATTAAACAATGTTCGAAGCTAATTAAAACCAAACCTTTCTTGATTACCCCGCTCTTAGAACAGCTCCGACCGAGACGGAAAGCTCGGAAAAGCTCCTCAAGTTCCGAAAGCTCAACGGGTGCGAGAGAAAGCTCCGAATTGGCGGGAGCTTTGTTTAACATGTACAATTAATGTTCGCGCGCAACGAGATGGTTTCTATAATTCAAATAGCACTTTAGGGATTCGAATCAAAAGTTTATCGAGATGGCGAGATAGTATAAGATGGAGGTAAGAAAATGAATAAATATTATTATGAACGAGTTTAAATACATGTAAATTATTTTAACTGTATAGTATATCATGTGAGTTATTGTAACGTGGATGCTCATAAATATTCATTCGTTAGATAACTTTGAAATTAATATTTGTGTTGGGGTGAACAGAGTAAGAATGCTTATGCTTGTGATAATTGTAAAGAAATAAAAAAATTTATAATATCATGATATGTTAGAATAAATTATATATTTTCTAAACGCCTATAAGAGAGTAGTTCAATTATAAAAATATAATCTATTTATAATAGTCTATATATAATGATCTCATAAATATTAATCTAATTTCAACTGAATATAAACAAACATTTTTATCACAAACATAAAATCTAACCTTTGTCCTTTTTATTATATTCAACCCCATACCTTTACTCGTTATTCAAGTATCATGTAATATATTATATTACCGCAAATCAAAACTCTATTCGCACGCACTTTAAAGCAGCCATTAATAAGAGGCCTCCTATCCAGCAGCCATTTTAATTCAAAACGCACACCTGGTCTCCCCTCTTGATGTGGAACGTCATCAACGGACTCATCAAAAACAGATAGAGACTGTCATATTTTCTTATATGATCAAACTTGGTAAATTCATTTAAATTTAAATACTTAGATAATTTTCTAATTGAAAATTGAAGTAATTAGAGAGAAAAAATGCTACCGATGCAAGTAGTATGGACAAACATAGTTCTATTGTTTCTAACTAAAAATTAT
>NW_020539724.1:1415279-1447966 GCF_003426905.1 Ctenocephalides felis
TTTTTAAATGAGATTTCTAGGTTGCTTAAAAAAATCTTAAGAAATAATTATAGTAATCGATATAGCCTAAATTAGTACAAGCCTTGACTTTTTTTCTAAAATCCCGAAGAAGAAGATTGTGTTCGCTAAAAAATCTGTCTACAGCTTTTTTGTTTTCTAGAGATTTCAAGTAATTTTGAATGGTTTTGCACCAAGTTTCGAAAGTGAGATTTTTTAAATGAATATGCATCCAAATACAGATTAACAAAATTTTAATTTAATGATTGAGATGAGCTAATCTAGGTCATTTCTTTAGCATGATATAATTGCAAAATATTTTTCTTAACTATAAATTTGATAAGTCGTTTTATATACACACTATAACATACAGATTTCTGTTTAGATTCTTATTAGATTATATTAGATCTTATTCCATTCTTTCAATTTTTTTTTACTTTCAAAAAACGTTTGTTTATTATTTATAAAGTGATTGCGAAATTGCAAAGTTTATTGCAAACAAAAACACCTATAATAAATAATTACATCTAGCATGATTCATCAGGTATGTTATTAAAATTTATATATATGGGTTTATGATCAACTTGGTGATAAATTTCTAACATTTAAATTATTTAATAGAATCAACCAACAATACAAGTAGGTCGAATTGATAGCAAATGTTGGTCCATAAAAAGTTGATTGACACAATAAAGAAAGTTATTATTAAGATTGAAACAAAATGATGAGTTAATTTTGGATTAAATGTCGCGTTTGAACTATTTTCTAATCTTTGAATACATTTATAATCAACCAAGACAAGATTTATCAGCTTGAATCAAATTATTGAAATTCAAATTTTATTGTAGTATTCATTTTTTTGAGTGTATTTTTAAATTTTATACCAAAAAAAATGAAAAATTATTATTGAAAATTAATGGAAAATCTCAATATTTGTCGTTGCTCATTATTGCTGGTATATAAAAAATGTAATGTAAAAATAAAATGAGCTGAAATTTATTTATTCATCAGTTTCAGGATTTGGTGAATTTGTTATCCATATTGAAAAAATGATAATAACTTTGAAATATGACATGTTAAAAATTACAGGTGTATGTATGTACATGCAAACAAGGTAAAAGTAAATTCAGGCGAATATGAATTTTGGTTTTGAACAAAAGTTGATCAATATTGTCTATGGTAAGTGCAAAAATGTTACTCTGAAATTGTAAAATTAAGAGTTGTAAAATAAAAAATTATTATTTTTTCCAATATACAATGAAAAAGTTATTATTTTAAAGAACATTTATACAAGGAAATCAGCAATGTGAAGATCCAACAGCAAAACATAAAACTAATTTTAAAATTTTATCAATTTTATATATATCGTAAAGACCAATGATCCATAGCAATAAAATCAATCAAGTTACTTAATTCAATATATGTGCTTTACATTTATCAGAATAAATGTAAGCTTGATGAATTATCTAATAATCAAGTTAGCTATGACAGTATCGATATCATGTAAAATAAATCAATAAAAAAATGTAAATTATATGTACGCATAGAAATTTGCAAAAAAAATAATAACTGGCTTGAAACTCCAGTTACGTTAACAAGCCTATATTTACAGTAGCTGTAAAATATACGTGTTGTAAAAATTAACAGCTAAAGAATGCATAAAAATCAATTAGTTTACTCTGGTTTATTTACTTGATATTACATAAATTGTCCATAAATTCAGAAAAATAAAACCAAAATTACATCCAGTGAAAGAACCGAGACGAATTTCCTCAATTTAAAAAATAAATCATTTGTATTTCTGCAATGAGCAATGTCTGAATATTATAAACTCGTATTCATTTACCAATTAGCATAAAATTGCATTTTTCTCTTATCAAATTTATCAAAATCGGAATTCAAAGGGAAAACATCGAGATCATCCAGCGTAACTAAGAATCTGCATAGAACGAACAAGCGCGGGAACTTCAAATTTCTAACAATAAGTCGTGCTTATGCATAGCGGACCGTAAAGCATCCATATTTAGTGATAATAACGATAATATCGATTATAATTAAGTTTCGATATTGATTAATTTTAGAATCCATCGAGCTAGATACAATCAATCACGCCGTCCGAAAGTTATGGACACTTTTAGCAATAAATTGGACAGAAAGGGACATTGATCCAATTTTCTAGTAGCATCATAATTTTTAAATTTACATGATAATATTTTTCAAGTCTAATCTATCAGTATTTTTAAGTAATATTTTTGTTTATTCTTTTAACGTACCAGAAAATACTTAATAAATTCAACATTTCATCCTGCTTCTAATTCGTCAATCAATGATATGAATGAATAAAGTACTTAAAATTACAATTTTTATAATTTCACTTTTGTATTACACATTGAAGCTAAAACTTTAATTTACGTTATTCTTAAAAAATATGTAGCAGGATAATAATAGTCATGCATTTTTTTCAATTATTAAAAAAAATATGAACTCAATACCTACTAATATTTAAATTGAAAGTATGTTATTTGTGGATGTATAAATGATATAACGAATGTAGGAAAAATGTTTTTTTAAAAATTGACATACCAAAATAAAAAAAAATCATCAACGTATACTAAATAATTTAATTCATTCTAATTCCAGTAATGAATTCAAGTACTTCTGGTACTTGCGTTAATGAGTAGTATAAACACTTTTATTAATTTTACCATTAATTAAATAACAGAATGATACTTTTTAACATCGATATATTAGTTCGATACTTTTTTCAGTACTCGGTGTATCGATACTTTGCTTCATGTCGAAGAACTTTGGTATGAAGAGGGGGTCTACCATGGACTGGTATAAAATCCTAACAGTCATCTGGAGTCATTACAGTTTGGTTGTGTTAACGAAGGAAAGTAATTAACAAAGACTTGTACGATATCATTAAAATGGTAAGTAATTTTAAAAAACACTTTTTAAATATTTGTTATAAGTTAAATTTTGTTAAATAACGAAAAAAAATTGGTAAAATTGAAAACTAACAAATCGAATATATTATGTAATGATAATTCATTTTCACGAAATCTCATTATAAAAAATAGTATATAAAATCTTATCATAAAAAGCATATCGAAACTCTTTTATATTCATCATAAAATATAATTCGTTGTTATTAATTTATATATCATTCTTTGGAACCAAGTATTTAAAAAATTAGAAAAGAAATAATTTTATTTATTACTGACAAAAACTATATTTATCATAGCATTTCTGAAACGTATATATTGATTTAATGTAACTAAAAGTTGTCAAGTAAAAGTTACAAAAAAATTTATTCGTTTAGTCGTAAAACAAACTTATTTTAAAATTCCGAATTGATTATTTTACTATTAAATACCAGATTTGTGTCAGAGCACTTACTAAATTTTTATTGGAATATATTTATTGATTTCACACATTAAAATGTAAATGTAATTGCAGTCTTCAATAATTTGGGAGACACTATCTGATGAACAATGATGGGAAAATTCACAATTCATGATTTTATAATTAGACAAAATATCAAGACTAAATTAAACATTGATCTAATCATTAGAAAATTTATCATTCAAGCAAAATTTTTGCACTTTTGCAATTGCAACACTTCTTTGTATTGTCTTAGATTTTTTTAATTATGATTGTACAAAATTAATCAATTAATTGCAAATTTTCATATCTATACAAGTACGATCTATTTCAACTGAAATTTTTAAAATTAATTAGATCTGCTTAGAAAATTAACTAGGAAAATAATAAATGTCCTCTTAGAATGCTCACTAGTTCTTTAGTATTTAAATTTTTATTCAAACTATCTCAAAATCATTTACTTCGCACTAAAACAGAGTTATCACGTACTGCAGAAGCAATTCCACGTACATTTCCAGCTTACAAATGTATTAAGGAAATACGAACAACTTCTGAAGAAAGTTATATAGTACACCCATAATAAAGTGAGAGTTACAATTAAAACCGTTACATAAAATTGTTCTCAAATATAAAATAATATCCATACGATTCTATTCATTAGTCAAACAAAAAAGCAGTCAGCCGTTAAAGACTACTTATTAACGGGTTCCTTTCATGCAAAACCGCACGTAGGTAATAAAAGTGTTGGATAATAAAATCATAACTAAAACGACATTATTTTAATGATTTTTAACTAATAGTTTGCTAGTAATCAGTATGCATGTTGTGTATACTAGATAATCTCGTTAAATGCGCAGATCTGTAATAAAAGTGTTTTAGAAAACCAACAAGAAAGTGTTTGCTAATGTGGAAAAGTTAGACGAGATACATGTATGAATTACTTTCTCACCAAAGATATATTTATAGATATATAAATAAATCAATTGGTAAATTTTTTTTCCAAAATATACTGCAAGTTGGATTTTGTGAATAGATCGAAATCCTGAAGGGTAGACTAGGTATTTTGCCCTAGAAAAAATCGATAGTGTTCTTGATTTTTTAATGGGAAATACAAAGTTTGCGCATAAGAAACTTGTCTTTTATCCAAAAACCTCAAATACAATCCTTCAATTTCATATGGAAATAGTCACAGCAAGATGCTCTACTGTGAAGGAATTTTATATTGATAACACATTAAATCCATCCAAAATTAATTTTAATTAAATGATTCGTTGTATAATAAATTTATCAAAAATGCACATTGGGGGTCCAATATTGTATTCTAAATTGTATTCTATTCATAATTTGGTAACTAATCATATCCATATCCATTTTACAATTCAAATCATATCCAAAACATATAAAATTCAACAAAACTTTACAACTCACATTCTTATAATGTGAAACTAATATTTTTCGTTTGACTGCTACTCATTGTTCTCTTCTCAGTTAATTTAATGTGACTAACCGGCATTGTGATCACTGAAATTATGCCAAAAATGTGAAAAAATGACATTTCAATTAGAAACCATCAAATCAATCACGTGTATTGTGCAAATTTTTATTCAATTTCAACAGCATGCAATTTTTTCTTCCTCTTCTAATTACCAAACGAAATGTTACATAAAATTAATTCATCATTTAGGTTTGCTAGTCATTTATATAAAACCAAGAAGGTTGTGTCCATGTTTTTCTATTTGTTTTCTTTTTCTTTAGATAACTATATTAGTTTTTGGAACCCTGATCGCCTGCTGCATGGCAGGTCATGGTGAAGAAGCTTTGGGAGAAACTCAATACGCCCACAATGTAGAACACAAACATGCATCTTCTCATCAAAGTTTTAGCCAACATCATTTTCACGCTGTACCTGTCTATGTAAAACACGAGGATGCAAAATTACTACACCATCCCATCGAACTAGGAGGAATTAAACACAATCTGAAGGTATACTAAATTAAGAAATCCAACTGAACAATAAGGAAAGCCAAGACAACTGGTATGGTGATCGACAATGCCAAGTCAGAGATTATTATTGGAATAATCAATCAAATGTTGATAAGTGATTGTCCTATTTTATATTCAGTTCCAATATTTAGATGATCCCTAGAATACCATTAGATCTTCCTAAATACCTTCTGATCGAGACTTCATCAGAAATACAATAGTTATGATGAAAATTGCATTTAAATTGATAAAAATTTATCATCAACAAATGGTATAGGTAAATCAAATAACCTCTTTAATATTTTTCCCCAGGTTTTGCATCCAGAGACAAAACCTAGCCACGACCATGGTGCAACTATTGAAAACCATCGAAGTGAGTTTCATCCTCAAGCAAGTGGACACGATTTTGGAGGCAGTTTAGGAGGTCATGGAGGTGGCAGTTTAGGTGGTCACGGAGGTGGTGATGCTGGTGGTGCTCATGCCGACCTTGGAGGACACGGAGGTTTTATTTCAAGTGGAGGCCATGGAGGACTTGGTGGTGGCCACGGAGGTTTAGGGGACTACGCAAGTAACGGTAAGTGGTGGAATTGAATCTCTAAATCGATTTTGGAGCAGAATCTTAGATTGTTTAAAATAGCTCGATTTGGATTAAGGTCAATATAGGATTAGTGTTTTATATAATCATTTTTGTTGAGAAACCAAAATCAAGAGAGCTGGTTTATTATGAAGAAATGCATTTTCAACGTTTTTTTTAACAAGATTTTGAGCATTATAAAAATTTAAAAATTTTAGTGTAACAATTTGAATAAATTTAAAATAAGAATAATATAGATAAAGCTAATTATCAAATCGCAACATATCGTCAACGCTTTTTTACCCTTTTTTAACAAAATCCTAAGCAATCCGATCGAATTTTATGACAACTGCTAATTTTATAAAACTATAATAAGGATTTAATAAATATTAAAAAAAACTTACATGTCAGCAACATATCCAAAATCGTCACCATCACCTACAACAAAAAGAAGAAATATGTTACAATTATATTACATATAGATAAAATTCTCCTAGAATAGAATAATAGAAAATTATTAGTTAACTTATGAGTAGAAATTTATTTGTTGGTAAGTAAATGATTGGTATATTTTGTCTAAAAAATTTTAAATATATGTTTTTTTTTCAGGTGGTGGACATATACAATATGAGGGTCACGGTCATCACTAGAACTGAAAAATAAATCTTGTTCCAAACCCTAAGCAAAAGACTGCTCATTATGAAATATTTTTATATAAATTCATAGGTATATGTGTAATATTTTATGTTAATAAAAAATTAAAACAAAAATCGATGTCATTTGATATCTTTAAAAACAAATGCGGCCGGAATCTTGATGAAATTTATTATTAGTTTTTTTAATTTAAATTGATGTAATATACAAACTTGTATATTTATAATAAATAATTTTTGTTCAATGAATACGAATGATGATCGTAATTTCGCAAATTCCTCCTAAATACTTTATACCATTTTAAATAATTCAGCATATTTTTTTACGTTTAGTTTTTTTTTTGTAATTGTAAGTGAACGTTCGTGTTGGAATAGAGAGAACACTACAAGTTTAGCTGAGATGAAAATCATCCAAGTATTTAACCTTATATCTTATAATTAAACCCGACATATATATATATATATATATATATATATATAATAAATTTTTAACTATTTTATTATACGCCAAAATGTTAAAGTTCAAACTATGTTCAAACAATTAATTTTATTTTTATAACAAAAATTGAGAATATTTAATAACACTTTCTTCTCCTTTTTACCTGAGCTCTGATGAGATTCATATTGTTATTATAATATTGATTATAATGAAATTGTTAATAAAAAAAATAATGTAAAATAAAATAAAATATAAAGCATATGATTATATGCTATGTTCAATGCATTTTACCAAAATTCCATAAGACAAATCTAATAACTAGACCAAAGAAATTGTTACGCATGAATTATATAAATGTGATCAATTATTTTTAAGAATTTTAATATAATTTTCATTTGAATTTAGAACTTCAATAAGAAACTTATGCTTTGAGAATTACTAATTTTAGTAGAGATTCTCTTTGCTTCTAATTTAATTGTACGAGATGCCAAGAGATGCTGTTTCTGTTTAACGAAAATTTAGTGTTCTCTCATCTCTTACATTTTTTTTAAACTCACATTTAATTCAAAAGAAAACTGATTAAATTAAAAAAAATAATTTGTACAAAATAAAAATTTATGGCAACCATCTACAAAAAACTTGAATAGCGTCAAATGAATAATTAATAGTCATGATCAAAATTTATTACTAATATAATCCAAATATAATATTGGTGCAATTATATTAACAACAGTACACAGTACAGCAACAATACTACAAATTGTGCAAGTTTTATATTTTCTAATTATATCAAAATTATCACATACTTTTAATAAAAAAAACCTATGCATCTTCTAAAAAATATTAAAAAAAAGGAAAAATTATTTTATTATTCGTTAGTTTTTCGAAAAGATAGGTAAAAAAGTTTTTAAAAAAGCGGAGCATCCGATTCGAAAGCAACAAGTAGTTTTTGGGGAATACTTAAAAATTTTTTCAAAATTTCGTCACCTTAAAGCATTTAAAATAAATTTTGAACACATGTTCATTAAATCGACTAACAAGCAGCTTTTGCTAATTGCAAAAACATTTACAAACAATTTCGTACCACAATGTAGTTGTATAATCGTATATCCATTTATAAAAATGATGCATCATCCCTACAACATGTATGTAGTGCATATGGCAAAATTTGCTCCCCTAAAAAGCTTTATTATTGAAATTTGACCGCAGATCTCAGGGAACTCAATCTTAATCATGTCAAAATTTTAATAGAAACTGAGGTTCCAAAATACTCATCAATCTAAATTTGATAACTGGTATTATGCAATAACAAATTGCTTTATTATAAAATAAGTGATTCATAAACTGAGGTGGAAAATCATATAACAGTCTGTTTAGAAATTGTTATGCTACATGTAAAGTTAATTTTTAATGTATTTGTATGTATAACTGGATCAAATTCAACTGTAATCTATTATGCATTTAGATACAAAAACTATAGTTTTTGCTCAACCGATTTGAATGATTCAAAAAATATTTGAACTCAAATATGGAGATGAATTCGTTAGTTCTTCGTGAAGACAGGTAAAAGAGTGGTAAAAAAGTATTAAAAAAAGCGAAGCATCCGATTCGAAAGCAACAAGAAGTATGTATGTATATAATATGAGCATTATAATGTATGATAAGAAATTATTTTAGAATTATCTACAAGTATACATGTATATTTTATGCTTCCTTTTGGATGGATTATGAGTCAATTAATGTCATCCCACTTCCAACTTCTTTGCGTTCCTAACGTTGTTCTTCATAGTATCTTCTACAAATATCTAGTGTATCTATGATTCGGATCGTCCACCACCAAATATTAATAAAGATGACCATTAAATCGATTTCAAGCATAGTGGACAACAATCTGTATGAAACAGAACATCTGACAGATATCAACACATGCATATGACAGAACTAGCGCGGTACGAAAGAGTACATGGAATGCAATCCATCATATGATGGTGGACAACGGGAGAACATTCGCGTCCATAAGGGACCGAATTGGATATTATATAGTAGACACTTTGTAAAATTTATATTTATATCAATATTTATATTCTTTATCAATACTATTAAAAAATTTATACGATTAATTTGCCAAGTTGTTCCAAATTCCAATGATGTCACCCATGTTGGTGGTGTTATGGGTAAATAGGTAACTGAGACTGTTGACCCTTGAAGAAAAGACCAATACGCGAGTTATTTATTTGAATTATTCTGGACTCTTCCGAATAGTGGTTAGAGGTATTTGAAATTTAAATTAGGGTTCTCAGAGTCGATACCTGCCTCGGGCAGTTTGATTTCAAGCAGGATTGACATTGGTTTTTACTTGGAGAAGCAGATAGCAAAATGATCACAAGTGAGAATAGCTCTTGCCTGGCATTGGTGCATTAAACAAAAATCATCAGTAATACAGAAATTGCTATAATAAAATTCATCACATTGGACATCTGTTTTGGTTGCCATGCATAAAACCGAAGAAGTTACTTAAGTCACCTTATCACGTCTTCTTATAGAACACTCATCAACATCAATAACAATCGCTATATCTAGATAAGTGACTAATATGGAGTTTTCAATTAACAAAAATGTTTACAGTCGCTGTATTTTGGCACAAAATTAAATAGAAACACTTTATAAAAAAATATCTTAGTATCCACATGTTTCATCAATATAATTTGATATCTAATAATATATTCCCAAATGCCAATTTATGGTGCATTTATGGTCATAATTATATTTGTCTTCATGAAGAGATTTTTTAAAATAACTAATTTTTACAAGAAATACAGTGTTTTGGTGAGGTAGTTATACTTGGTAAAATAATTAGTAATAAGTTTAAATAAATATTTATTTGTATCAATTTTTATTTATCAACAATCCAGGCAAGATATCTAAGTCTGGCAAGCATAAGGAGATTTTGTACGCTATATACAAAAGTATCAAACGATTCAGAACTACTTAAAATGTAGACAAAACAAAATTAACAAATTTGTTTTTATCAGCAAAAATAAACTTTTACGGAAAGTAATCAGCAGAGTGTTTGAATCTACTTCTCTTATGTTTCAAATTACAAAAAAAAAATATTACCGATTTTTTTAAATATGTGATTGTACTAAATGTTAAAATTATTTATCAGCGTTTAATAATATATTATATATCTAATATACATTTTAATGGTATAGTAATATATTATATATCTGATATACAATTTAATGGTAATATGGTAAATTATAATATACCATACTATACCATCTAATATACAATTCAATGGTAATATGGTAAATTATAATATACCATAATATTCAATTGCTATAATAATATAAGATAATATTTATTTGCTATATCTTTCTCAAGCTCACTAATTTTGTCTTGTGGTGTTGAACAAGAGAGTTTGCCTCATTTAGTCCTTTGTCGTTACAAAAAAAAAATTATTGCAGATTTTTCAAAATAATTCCATGTATTGAATGTTATTCTTGTTACTTATCCCAAAACTTTAAAATTCATTTATATCTCTCACGGTTTGCTCTTTTCATATAAATCCTCCTTATATTTGCCGAAAAATCAAATTTGCTAATACGGCTTAAAAGGTCGCAAAAATAGTGCACATAAGTCATATGTAGTCCAGATTAGAAAATATAATAACCCAAATTTTATTGTTGGATCCATTAACAGCTGCTCTAGAAAACGTGTGCTGTTTAACGTACAAAAATAACAATAGAGATATACATCTATATATTATTTTTTTCGGCCGAAACGAACAAATTTGTATTTACACATGATTTGTCCGGAATTTAACGCGTCATTAAACATTAACCATACCTCCGAAGTTTTTCGATGTATTTTTATTGAAAATACGGTGAAGTAATTTTATCGTAATGGATCTGTTTAGTTAGAGGATATCAGCGCTAAAAATCGACAATGTAGAAATTATTTATTAATTTAATTATAGGGGATGTTACAGATGTCGTAAAGGCAATTTCATGGATTACCAATTGGGAAATGATTTTTTGAAAATACGCACTTCTCGACGTTTCAAGTTATTTCAATCATTTGCCACCAAAATTCGAAAAAGTATTTGTACGCACATAAACACACAGAGATCCATTTTTTTCTGAGGTTTTTATAATGATCAGGAGGTCTTGAAATGTAAAGATATTGAAAAGTCAAAACCAGTCCTTTTCGATTTTTTTCCGATTACTATATCTTCACCCTTTGGGAAGGTAAAAATATGAATTTATGATATAGAACATTGTCATTTAAATGGACAAATTATATAAATATACCACCATGATAATACTATGATTTAAATAAATTTTTGAATGGCAGAATTTGAATGACATGAACATGATACAGTTGGAATAATATATGTGCAATTCATTTACTGATTTGCATATAAGCCCTTTCATAAACCACGATTTATAAAATCCAGATCGTCCTAAAGTATATATTGAATGAACTTAAAAATCACTCAAAACTTCCACCAACAGTAAAAAAAAACTTTGGATCAATTCGTGACATTATTACATGCATGATCGCCTTACAAAAGGGCCGAGCAACAATCTTCATGAATTAAACATGATTCTATAGAGGCGGACAAAAGCGTTTGTGTTGTGTATATGACTAATTTGTGCAGTGATTTTGGCAACAATGTGCTTTTCAGTGACTTTTGACGTCCTGTTCCCGTTTAGAACACATTACTATGAGTACGTCTTTTTTGTCAAATGCATTTTTTCATCGTGAATGACTTGATTTTCGAGAGTTTTCATTGTGGCCGCATTTAGACCGGCACCTCCCTTTTTCGATTGTACAGACTGACGTGGATCGTTGGGTAGAAAACCCTTGGTGGGTAAAAGATCCCTTGAACTAAAATTTCAACTATAAAAATTTGAAAATAGAGTCTAAACTAGAATTAGATAGATCGTAGCCTGAAGGTTCTATGCAATCAATTTTTTACTGACAAAACTATTCATTTATAATTGAAGCACTCTATAAACAACTCAAAGCAATATATACCTATAACAATATGTAGCTGAATGTACTTTGTATAGTTTGCTATGAAAAATAAATAAAAAATTATTTTTTTTGATTATTACATTGACACAATTTTAAGTATCAAAATCTTTAAACTTTTAAATTCTTTTAAATATAATGAGTTTCAAACTAGGTTGGAACTTGCAAAGACTATTAAGAGACGTTTATATGTGACGTGCATTGCAGTGGGATAACTATTCATATATTTTTTGTTAGCTGCTCCTTTCACTTATGCATCACATTTGCAATCAGTTATTTTCATACTAAACATTTTATACTAGAAATATTTTTTATCGCAGCTATAACTCAAATATTATGACACATAAGAATATTATAAACCACTTTTATTTGAATTTCAACATCACCAATTAGATAAATAATTTGCTGCAAAATAAATCTTGATTCCATGATTAATAAAATTTAATTAAAGGTTAAATGGTTTATAAATATTCTTATGTGTCATATAACTTGTGTTCAGGACAGATGGCGCAAGAATTTACTTAATGACGTATGTTAATAACAAATATGAGAAACTTTCAATTGGCGTGCGCTCTATCTAAATGTTTATATTAAGAGCTAATACTATTAGAGATTCATTTTTTATTCATTTGGAAGCATTGGCGCCCTTGGTAGCAAAGAAATTCCAAAATATCCTTGTTAAGGACCACCCTAATATATATATATATATATATATATATATATATATATATTATTTTGCAAAGTCGATTCCTCCAAGCCTAACGAATCGGTGAAATGGGCATTTGAATAAAATTCTATTTAGAGATGGCAAATCAGGAACATCTGCTCTAACATTTTGCATTGCAAGTACGCGGGTCCTTTTGCCCTCTTTGGGGGATTAACTCCGAAATAAACCAATAAAATGCTCGGTTGAGCGCGAGATATGACAACATATATTCGATACTCATTACAATGAATTTTTATAATAAACGCCTTTGATTTGGGGTTAAATTATTTTACTAAAAACACAAAACAAGAGGTTGATAGAATATACAAAAAGAAGCAAAATTACTTTTGTCTGGGGTAGAGGACGACTCTCAGATAAATTCATTATTA
This sequence comes from Ctenocephalides felis, assembly GCF_003426905.1. NCBI lineage: Eukaryota > Metazoa > Arthropoda > Insecta > Siphonaptera > Pulicidae > Ctenocephalides > Ctenocephalides felis. The sequence continues at coordinate 1,428,448 of NW_020539724.1, forward strand.
AGCGTTCTGCACAATATTATACACCAGACCTAACCTCCAAATTACACAAACATCAGAAAATAATTTCAATTCGACTCCAGGCCTGTGAGAAGTCAAACATGTGTGACAACAAAAAGATGCACTTATAACATTGTTTTCATGCCATTTGGAGGTTATATTTGGAGTTATATATATATATATCTACAGTCAATGTTTGTATTATAACAAAAGAATAGATTGTATAATATATCGATCTATACCATTTCTTCCTATTTCCCTTACCAAGTTCCTCCTAGACTAATATCTTCTAATAATTCATAAATCAACAAACATCGTTATTAAATTTGCCAGAGTAGTAAATTGAATTATTAAGCGTTAAATATAGGGTCAGAAAATTAGCCAGGTTTATTGAAAAATTCCCACCGCTGCTTTATATTTCGAAAAGATATTTAGTACTTGATTTATATCTATTTATTAAGGACTGCTGAATTGGATTTACCTGGGGATGCATTTGTAACTGAAGGTAAGGGTATGTAGTCATGATCGAATAGAGAGAAAAATTATAATGGAAGAACGCCATTTTGAAGAACTTGTATGAAATCACTAATTTATTAAAAAAAATGATACCAGTGAGAGCAATCAGTACTACTTAATGCAAAAAATATGATAGAATTTGTCTGATCTGATTCACAAAAGCATTTATAATTAGTATCTATTGAAATTTTGCTGAAAACTTGATAATATATAGACGTATATTTGTGCATGTTCGATTTACAAATAAATATAAATGTATGTAGAAATATTTTAGATTTTGTATTTGTATTGTTCAAGAACTGCAAGAACAGATACCAGAAATAAATTATAATTATAATATTAATATAAATATAATATTAATATAATTGTACACACTTAACTCTATTTTGGTTTTGTTGATTAACTTCAATTTTAATGATCATAATGTGCAAAAAATGCATTGTATTTTCAACCAAAACAACCAAATAACTATTTATTACCATGTAATATAATAACACTATCGTTTTTCCTAGGATCATGGGTACACAGCCTAAGAACTTAAGTATGGATCCCAACAACGTACGATTTACTCTCTATCGAAGGGGTGTTTTATTTAGCAATATATTTCAAGCTTATTGTTGTTTGATATGAAATTTGTCACGGCATGACTAATTGGCATATCTCTATTTTTTGATAGGACATTTAATTTTAGGGTAGGAAAAATTACCATAGTTATCGAAGAAATTAAAATGAAACTACTTTTTAATAGTAACTTAAAATACGAATCATTGTAAAAATGTCAGTATTAATTTTTTCTTTAATACGGAAAGAAAAGCACAAAATACACTAAATGGGTGGGAAGTGAAACTAAGAGAGAGAATTATAGCATTCTAGATCCTCCTCCTATGAAGTAATGCCTAACGGCAGTTTCCGTGAGGACAAGAGGCAATAGATAAGCGGAGATTTTAGGTGCTATTATACTCAGGCAGACAAAAAACCTAGTATGGGGTGCCTAAACCCATTGCCTTCGCTATGCAAAAAAAATAACATTGAATGGATATATGTAGCATATTTTTTTATATTTTCGCATACTGAGAAAGAACTGGCTAATGACCAAAAAATAGTAAAGTTGGACGCCCAATTTGGAAACGTTTTTGAAGCTCTGTCAGACCTAGATCTATTCACATTTTATTTTGTTTACGGAACCACGAAAACATCGAACAATCATTCTAAATTAATAATATCCTCCAAGTGTCTGCTCATGCATATATTTTTTATTCAAATATCTTTATTGTGCCGCCATATATCATTCCTTAAGTATGACAAAACCTTGTTAATGACGTCCGATACGGCACAATAACAAGATTTCGCATTCGGGGCCTCTTGTAGACGTTTTTATTGATGACTTTGTGTATTTCTCAGATTCAGATTTAGCTGTTGCAATTACGCAATTCCTGAGCGAAATAAATGTAAGGTTATTAATTTCTAAGGGATTAGACTTCGGTTTAGCGAACGTTTGTGAAAAATCGCGTTAGTTAGTGGGCACGGGGATAAATTGACATGTAAATAATGCAAAATGTTAAACATGTCATATTAAGATAGATGAAATTGATGTTCGTCTTTATTTTAAAAATTTATTGCAAGTTGTTATTGATAATTTGTTGGTAACCATATGATGAAACGTATGTGTCCACCTGGGAAAGTTGCAGAACCGTTAATTCATTAAAAGTTGTTATAAGATATTTTTTTAAAGTTAGAACTGATCAATAATATACATTTATTAGAGAATTACAATTTCCTTAATTATGAGGTTTAGAATTTAGTTTCTAATTTCAAATGTTGCAGGTGACGAATTTTCATAAATAAAACTTCAGGTTTTGTAATAGATTAAAAAAAGCTTAATTTTTTTATACCATCGATAATTTGTTAAATGTCTTCAATAAAATCCAATGATGAAATGGAAGTCTTTATCTACACCTATGTATGTCCATATATAAGTTGCAATATCATCGCTTCATTGTAAAACATACATGATGTCAGTGATTTACAAGGTAAATTGTATGATTATTCAGTTTAATAAAAATGAGAATTATGATAAAGACAAACTTTTGGCTTTTCAATAAATATAAAAATTAATTATAATAATGAATTTAATAAATGTTCAATTTGTACTTCAAAGGAGCTCACGTAACATCAACAGTATATACTTATAAATGGTAAAATATACATGCTATGAAATAAATTTTCAATCATTAATCATCAAATGCACTTTTATAAATCTTCAGAACTAAAATGCAAAAATCACTAAAAAATGAAAAGCTAACATATTACAACTGAACACTGATGAACACGTTTGAAGGAGGTATGATAAATTTTTGGTTTTGGGTTTAAATTAACTAATGGAAAATTAAATTTTATGTCATTAATAGATGATATTGATAAAATGACTAAGGTTCTTTTTGTCATTTTTGGGAAAGTAGTTTCATTGTCAAAGACGTAATAGTTCTGTACAAGCAATGTAATACTTCAAAAATCTCATACCGTTCATCTATTTAATCCGCCATTAACGTAACAACCTAATCCAACTTCATACACGTGTGGTATCACAGAGCCACCTAACTAACCGACTCGCACTACTAATGGCGGATACATTTAAATTTTATTTTTATATATTTTTTACTTTTCTCCCCATCTGCAATGTTTTCGATAACAACTGCTTTAGAGTATAGAAATCATGTATCGTATCCAGAGGCTGCTACGGTGTTGAGTAGGTATCGGCCGTAATGTGCGCCTGCACGCCGCGCAACAAATAACCGTGTATCCATCAAGCTTAGTGACATCTGTGGCCGCTGAACGTTAAATCAGGGCGAGATATTGTGATAATATCACATTATGCGACCACTGGGAATAAATAAAACCGAGTGAGGAAAACGGAATTTTTAGCAGACGTCCCAAGATGTATGGATAGAGATAAATTAAAGGCTTGATTGTGTTTATATCCTCACTTCCACAATGATTCGACATTCGCTCTCGATGATATCATTTCTATACGGGTCGATTGTGATTGGTCGCCGGGTCGCGTGAGTACTGTAAATTTTCAGAAATTATTTTTGTAGGCAAAAAACATACAGCTGCTCGAAGAATGAGACTGTATCGCTAGCAAAATAGTCAAAAGAACAAACAGTCAATGAATGTATGTTAATTTTATTTACATCACAACAGAAACAACTGTTCTTGTTCAAACTACAATTACAATTTCATTTTACTGATCCTAAACATAAAGTATTACAAAGTTGCATATTTTTATAAATAATTATAAATATTGAAGAATGAATTGATATTCATATTTATTACTCTAAACAAGAAATCAGGCACAACAATAATTTATGTTTATGATATACTTCATAATGAACATCTATGCAATTTATTTATTGCTAGTATTAATGAAATTACTCAAGATTTTGATATTACAGCTGTCCACTGTGTGAAGAAAGAATATTATAGAATTTATTATTCTGCAGTTACTTTATTTATCTTCTAGAATTTTTCTAAGGTTCAAGTTCTAAATGCTAATTACAATGACAAACCGATCATGTCGTATTTGAAGTATGACTTTAATTACATTATTGTTTTCAAATATTATAAATATTTTAATGCTATCATAAATACAATTTTTAATTTATTATTATATAAATATGTATAACGTTTGACATTAAAAAATGTTTGCATAGTGAAACTCTATATGAAAACTGCACCATAACATGGGCTTGTCATAACATTGGTCTATTTTACAGCAGAATGGGCGCCAAATTTTGATAGTACTACACGTATAAAAATTGAGCAGCACTTGAAGATTAAAAAAGTAAATTTATAGAAAACGAAAAACGACAAACAATTCATTTGAGTAATATGAACAGTTCATACAGTGAACAAAATTACAGCATCATTAAAGCATCAAAAGCTTATTTTTAAATTAATAAAATGATAATCTCCAAATCACAATTACAAATTCCAACCTGTGAGAATATTCTCTGTCATCTACCTTCTTTTCATTAGTCATACCCACGTTCTTAGTACACAAAATATTTAAAAAATCATTAAATCCACATTCATTAACAACTTTACTCGTAGTGTCAATTGCACCACATTTCTGTCACATCATCCTCGGCACCTAAAGGATTTTTTCTTCCTTTACCATTACCCAAATTATTATTCCTGAAGTTCATTTGATGCCCACATCATATTTTTCCATGGCCTTTTATTCAAGTTCACCGCCAGGCCGGATGTTGGGCATAAAGGATGTTTTCGAAAATGGTATTAAAGGATCAGGACACAAAAAAGTCGAATATTATAATAATAACAACAATGATGGAATGTAACAAGAATCCCGAAGGAACTATTCAAAGTCAGGAATTGACTGTGGTAGTGTGGTGTCATTGACGAGGATCTTGCTCAAAGCAAACAGTCGATCCGTCAATGAAGGTGTTTGGAAAAAATTTGATTGAAAAGATGGATTGTGTTTTTAATATGTATTGTGGGGAAATAGAATTAATTTTGTGATTCATTATTATGGACTGATGGACAACTTGATTTTTTTTCGAAGGGAGAATATATCACTGTTTGGAAATAGTTGGGTAAATATTTCTTGGATAAATAAATATAAAAATATTTTATGAATTGTTGGAATATCAAATAATTATACTCGCAATAATTTACTTCCCTTAGAGTAACTCCTCCAAAAATTAGAAATGAAAATTTTTGAACATCTTTTCGTTTTAGAATCAAATTTTGCTTTGAAAAAGTCCAAAATTGAATCGAATGCAAAAATCTTGGTTACTAGCATAACTTGCAGTCATTTTTGCAATTATATCATCAGCCTAAAAGTCATCAACTTCGTTCATAGGTCAAATTAAATGCTTCAACTGCTTCTATCAGTATTGCATTTATTTTCGAATAAATTAGAGAAGTTTATGAACATAAGAAATTGCTACTACAATTTACCGACTGCCAATAAAAAAAACAGACACTCCCAAAATATTTCCTTTCCACCTGGTCAATTCCAAAAAACATCAATTTCTCCTTACCAAGATAATGAATACATCTTGAAATAATTTCAGACTATTGGCATGTGCCAAGAAATCGTACGTGCTAGACTATATCAAAAATGAATCTTGTACCATATTTTCAAAGATACCCAGGTATACCTATCTATTACTTTGCAGCATGCCTAATTTATGGTCTCATTTTTACGCATTTCATTCATAACAGACTGTTAAGGGATAATGGACACCTCTGTGCCTATTGTAGTGCATTTAGCAGACGTTAAAAGGTGACAAATCTTTACTACGTCCGGAAAGGAAAAAAAATTGAAAATATAGGGGTAGCGTGTAATGGATCGACTTCAAAATATTCAGGTTTCATATGGGGTTGGAAGAAGATTTTATTTGGGAACGAGAATCTATAAAATTTGTCAAAATTTACAATTTAAAAATATGAATATAATTCAAAACATTATATTTTTGACTTATCTAAGGAATTTTTAATTTTGTAGATTTTCATTAAATTTTTCATATTTTATGATGATTTATTTAATTATAATTAATGTACCTTGAGGCTATTTTAAATTAAAATGCTTTGATACATATATTTTGAAGTTAAGTTTTTGAGGTGGAAATAGAACCTCAAATCTAGTAGTTGTGATGCCAAAGTTTTTACAACTTAATCCACGAATAAAACAAGTGAAGAGCATTAAGTTCATTATTAAGACAAACAATATCATTTTCTCAGAATATTAAACAAAAAATTAATTAAGTAAGAGCACTCGATAATTACTGTGGTTATTCCAGAGTCGATTTTAAATTAACATTAAAAAAAAGTATTAAAATCTCGAAATCATGATTTATTATGATCTCTGGCAACTTAATAAAATAACTCGTATTTATTTAAGAAGTATTTCATGGCATCTTGAAGACTTAAAATAACAAGCACAGAGATTCATCCTTTTCAGTTTCTTATAAAAACAATAAACATCGGATTCCGGTAGCATATAAGGATAAATACAAATGATTGATAATTTTAACAAATGTTTGTTTTGAAAATAGGTTTAAGAAATATAAAGATGTATAATTAGTAAATGATAACTTTAATTGACGTCTTGTTATTGAGATTTATAAATATCCAATAACAAATTACTTCAATGAAACATTTCTAAACTATAAGCTTGGGAGATGTGCTGATTAGTTTTAGGCAAAGGCAGGTTCAGCTGTTCCGGAGATACGGAGCAAAAAGCGCAAAAATAAAGTGAGACAAAAAGCATTTGCTTGTGTCGTCTGTGCTTGTAGATAAACATTGATAAAGATCGTCGCCCAAATATGAGCACTTATAATTAGATATATAAAATAGGGGTATGAAATTTATAGTAATATTAATATTTTTTTTTTAATATTTAAAACAAATATTATTCATCATTGACAAATTTTTATTATTGATTACTTATTTTTATTCCATGGGTATTTAATTACTGTACGTAAAGTTCAGGCAGTTTGCCTTAAAACCCAATGCCACCCACCACTAGTTCCAATCTAATCAACCAAAATAAATCATTTTTTCACTAAATATTTCATCTCAAATCGTATAAATTACTACAATCGTTTCAAAAACGAGTTCCACAAGGGTTTTTTTCGGAGGTCCCGCAGCAAGTGTAATTCAGAAGCCTCATATGGGTCAATATACTGGGCGCAAACGACTCCACATAAAATATCAGGGAATTATAACAAAAATATTACAGTATTTATTTTAATTCAAAGATATTATCACTGAAGAGATTTAAAAACACGTAACGTTTTTTTATTACGATGATATTATGCCGGCGGAGAGAGATCAAAGCAGTGGAGGTAATGGTCATATAAAAAATTGATTATTATATATGAACAAGTATACTTAATGAAAATTAACTAGTGGTGTATGGTATCGTGCATCGAGGCAAATTGCTGGTACTTCTCGTACCAAATAAAATTTTGAAAATACGACATACACACGCATCCATTTTTTTAAAGATATGTCAAACTGTTCAGAAACCTTCAAAACGTGGAGAAAAATTTTCAATTTCGTTTTTGGGACGATTACAATAACTAAAGCCAATTATTACAATTTTAAGTTCCAACAATTTCTTCAAAGAATTGAAGAACAAGAATTATAAATATGGGTTTTAAATTTTTTTAGGATTGTGAGCTAAAACATGGAAAACAATTACCTCTCCTCCCTCGGAAAGTTAATAATTTAACATTTTTGCCAATGGCTAGAAAAGACAGTATGATTTTTTTAAATGTTCGTCCCTGATCTAATAAGAAAAACACATTTGTCAAAGGTTTAAAGTTTTATAAGACCAATGCGAGACGTAGAGTTCAAAACGTTTAATCCTCAAACGAAGACTATTTCAATCAAAATAATATAGTCAAAGATGAACAGATGAGATCATTACAGCCAAATAAAAATGCAACGGCATTAAATTAAAACATGCAAATCCTGCACATGTACATAATCGCTACAGAAAAACGAAAAAAAATATACGAGCACTGCGAAAATACTGACAAATCGGGATTACTATAAATAATTATATATTTTGTATGGTAATCCTCTTTGGTTTGTATTCGATGTATATCAAAGATTGTTACTATTTATTGAAAACGTGTAGTCTCTTACACTTATATGAAGACGAAATATGCATTCCAAACATTATTCAGAGATTTAAAATAATGTCTCAAATGGCAAAAATTAGGTACTTTCAATTTGATTTTGCTTTTACGTACCATATGATTCATTACAATATCGCATACTATTTTCGAAAAAAATTGCACTGGACCAGAACTATTTACATTAGCTTCGAATAATCCAGATAATCACATTCAAAATTCCATTAAAAATCTTTAAACAAAATTCTCGAAATAATCTTTCCCACTTACAGGTGGGTCTCCGACCTTTGTACATACTCCTCGACAATCACGTACGTCGGGGTCTATTTACAGCCGCGGGTCCTTTTACAACAGGTGTATTGACTTCGGTCAATTTAGAAAAACGTCGAAGTTATTTAGGAATCTCACAAATAAGCGGAAGTGTCACTTTTTACAATGAACACTGTATCCGTATGAATTTCAGGAAATACAATAATTCACAGTAGGGGTATTCGACAATATCCGATTTTCCGTTTTTGTCCTGTCGACTTGGTGACTTGGAATATTTTCAAATTTAATTGTACTTTGCTTAAAGTATTAATGACTTTTAGAAGATTATGTAGGTACCTACTCTAGGTGGAGATATTTATTTATATCCGATTTGAATATACTTATTTTATTTTGTGAAATATATCGGAACATACGCTCAGAAATATATATATATGCAGGGTGCCCAGAAGAAACGTGATTATAATATTGATTATAGCTGGCATAAAAAAAATTTAAAAAAAATTAGTGAAAAGTTAAGTTAAGTGCAACTTAGATCTTTGGTAAAACCGTGTGTTTTATTTTCTCACTCAACTTTTTATTATAAGACTATCAAATATTTTATCATTTTACAAGTCTGATTAAGCACGTGTTGCGAATTGTCTGAACAAGTTGCAAGAAAATCTTTAAACATTTTGAAAATAGAAAATAATTACTCGAAATTACTTTCCGAAAATGCTATTAATAGGTCCTGCAAATTCTATATACCCATATAGGTTTCTGGTCCCTAGATCATCGCAAAAGATGTGTGAAAGTCACATAGTTTCCCTATTAGTATAGATTTCAATCTGTTTAATCGGTTTTTCGTTAAGTACAAGGATTATAAACAAACCGATCGTAAATTTAAACACGGTTCGTCATTTTGGAGGCTGGTGTAGCAGTGATGGCCAACGCAAGGTAATTGAAATTGAGACAACTTTTGTAAAATTCAGAATTCAATGAAATAAACATTGACAAACAATAAACAGAAAACATACACATAAACAAGCAAGTTTTGGGAAAAAAATCTTCAGAAAAATTCTCAAGTGATATCTAGTAATAAAATAAAATATATTATTGAAATAGATTAAAGTTTTTTCTAATATATTTTCAATTATTAAATTTGGATCAACATAATCCAAAATATAAAAAAGACTAAGAAATAGCTTTAAAAAAATGCTGCTTTTGGAAAATCTCATTACATCTTTTAGAACTACAATAATTTGAATTTTGCTAATACTACTACTTTAGTACATCTTACTTTTGTAATAACATATTTACATAGTAACTTAGCAAACGCAATTATATTTTTTTCTTCCAAAAAAGACAAGAAAATGTCTAAAATTATAGTTAAATCTTAATAATTAATAATTTAAAATAAATAAACTAAATATGATCCTCATTGAATTGTTATTGTAACAGTTGATTGTTAGATAAGGTAAACTCATTAAAAATGTACAATTAAATATTCCGAAACTTGAATATATTACATTGAATTATTGTTTATTAAATTTTATATTAGTGAAAAATTATTCATGCAACATTTAAATCCATGGCAAATTTTATCTAGTTCAATTACCATTTGACCACACCTGCCATATACCTGTGCAGGTACAATCAAGCAAAAGGTACATTGGTTTAAGGCCCGTATAGGTATAATGCGATTACCAAAGCTGTATATTATTTTGCCAGTCGTATTGTATTCAAACACGATATAATCCGCTTCCTATTCATTCCGGAAATGTTTCCCATTTGCCTTAGGACCCAGAAGTCAACATCACCAGAATCACCATCTCAGAAATCGATATAGGGTAAAATATTATCAACTCATATTGTGAGCGAAAATAGATTTAAGTCTTTTCATTTGTAAGTTATTTTAAAATACAGACTTTGGTATAGTCCAACCAAATATTTCCCTAGAAATATCATCATTTCCCCAACCACAAGAAGAGTCTGTCTTACTCCCTAATGAAGATAAAATGAGCAATCAATTAATTACACTTTTACCACACCATACAAACGATTATTGGTGATTGTAAATCGTTGGAATTTTTCAAATCCAGATGGTGAGTTCCATATAAATGAGATAGCGCGAACGGCATGATATATAATAGACTTCTTCGTCAATTAAAAGTATTAAAACCCTCGGCTGAGGCGATGTCATAAACTTATTTAGTAGCGATACCGGTAACGGAGATTTATGACTTTATTGGTATGGTACAGTCTCAGAAAGGACAGAAATATATATATATATATATATATATATATATATACATATATACAGGAAAGCCTCCTATGTACCAAGCGGGACAACCGTTTGGGTTGCCATCTACAAAAATAGAACACATCATTGAAAATCTTTTTGAAGTACAACTATTCAAGCATATGTGCAAGAGCATTTTTCAAAATTTATATTATTTTCAGTGATATAGCTGTTTTACCACGATGATCCACCTCAGTTTCCTTCCTCGAAACTGACTATTTCTATATGATATTTATGATTTGTCAACATTTACTGGACAGATTTGAATGAATATTTTAGTTACCACGCCCAAATTCTGATTTTACTATTTTTAAAAATTTCGAGAAAAAAAAATTAAAAAATAATTTTTTACCACGCGATTCTATGCACAACTAGTGTTTCTTTCTAATTATTACCAAAAATTTTGTTTGCAAATATTTAATTTATATATAAATGTGGTTGAATTTATAATAAGTTCAAGAAATTGATATGTTTCTATTAGTTTATATTTTGCATAAAAAAATTAGATTAACATTTAAGTATTACTCGCAGTTCTTAGTAATAAACCATAAAATACCAAAATCGAGCACATAATGATTACAAAATAAATTCAACTCCATATGATAATTTTAACACTTTGGTATTAATAAAAATCTACTTTTAGTACATCATAATTCATTGTCAAGACTTTATGAAATTTACGTGTTCATAGATTGATTGTTAAAAGTGTTTTTAGATTGCTGAGAAAAACATGAGACCAATAGATTTGATTGGAGTCACTTTTTATGGAACTACTTGATTTATTACTATTCGAAAATTCGTTTAACAATGGTTTGAAATAAAATACCAAATTTTATTATGGGACAGGGTCAAACTTGTAGAAGATAACTGAAAAATTATAATAAGTAAATGACAAAAAGTAGAAGTTGAGATCCCTTGACAACTTTGAATCAGTAATATCAAATTTTCACTCAAAATGAGATCAGATTTAGTTTTTTTGGTTCAGTGCAATCTTATTTGCATTTCTATTAAAAATGTATCTAACATAATTTTATAAGAGAGAGGATGGTCAACTACTACTGGGCTCCTTTCTACAAATAGAAGGTTACGAAAAAATTATCATTGACGTGGTATGAAGAAGGCTTAGGGCTCATTTCTCAGAAATAAACATTATTTATAGTAATAGAAATAAATACAAATATTCACAAATAGTAATTTAAGTACACAAAATTACCATTTAAAATAAAACTGTGTATCGGTATAATGGATGAAAAAAAAACGCATTATGTGAAGTTGTAATAATTTTGGGAAAAAAAATGATATTAATTTATAAGAATGATAAAGTTCTATCCTTAATCAGTTTGCTAGTTAAGATGTTCCCAAACCATCAGTTTTGAGAAGCAATTAATGCATTTCTCACACTTGATAACAATATAGAATGCATCAAAATATATAGCCGGCAATAAACGATATATGTAAAATAAGTTATATGATCGGATATATATATATATATATATATATATATATATATATATATATATATATATACATATATATACAACAACTTTCGAAAGACTTGAAAAAATATTTGAATTTGATTTTCATAATTATATACTCTATTTTATATTCATATATTGATTTTGATCCTTACCTAGAAAATAGCACCAAAAAGCATTTCTTCGCCAATAGCAAAGTTTTTAGTATCACTTTAATTTACGCGCAATTAATAAAACGAATTTTAGATAAAACTTTGAATTTAAATTACTAATTTACGCGAACACTACACTACTACACTTCACTCACTTTATTTTAAAATATATATTTTTAATTATCACTGCTGGAAAAAATACATGAATTATTTAAATTAGTACATGTGATGGTGTGACCACGATTTTGTCCAAACTAACTAATCTGATTCCCTAATTTTCAATCGAGACGAAAAACTTCCTAAAGTATTTTTCCTAAATAACTATCTATCGAATTTTGGGCTTTGGTCGAGCGTGCACCTAGATATATAGGACAAAATCAAATATAACGTACACCTATAATTATCAAAATTGCTCGATACATTTACACAACTTGACTACTTGTTAATGAAATTATTGAAATGATATTTATTAATAATGACTAGGCTTAACAACTATTATTATAAGATAATTTGCAGATGTGTTGTGCAATGTATCAAATAATTATGTAATTAATAAGTGTTTTGCTGATATGTATATGCAGGTAATTTAGATTTAAAATTAAATATAAGTATAACTTTTAACTTTCAATAGAAATTTTATATAATTCATATATATACTATTTTAATGTCCCATACATATACATTATCAACATTTTGCTCAATCGATTCCACAAAAATTATTGCATAGGAGTAAATCTAAGTATATTTTGCATAGTTTATTTTTAAGTTTTATATGGTGAGTATTAAAGGAAAAACAAAATTCAAAGAATAAGTTTAATTTTTGCGAATCGATTTAAGCATGTGATCACACCATTAAGAGCATGCTTAGAATTTTTAAAGCACTCAGCCTCGCCCGGCTGCAAACACCAAAATCGTCTGGAACTTTCCGATCACCAATTTTTACCCTGAAAAGAAATTTTAATATAAAATTTATGTAAAAAGCACAAAATTTTTAGATTACACAAAAATTTCAGAGTCAATAATCTAGACGGTCAACAAACTGGGCGGTCAACGATCTGGGCGGTCAACAATCTAAGCGGTCAACAACCTGGGCGGTCAACACCCTTGGCGGTCAACACCCTTGGCGGTCAACACCCTTGGCAGTCAACACCCTTGGCGGTCAACACCCTGGGCGGTCAACACCCTTGGCGGTCAACACCCTTGGCAGTCAACAACCTGGGCGGTCAACAACCTGGGCGGTCAACAACCTGGGCGGTCAACAACCTGGGCGGTCAACAACCTGGGCGGTCAACAACCTGGGCGGTCAACAACCTGGGCAGGTGACATCCTAGGCGGTCAACATCGTAGGCGGTCAACATCCTAGGCGGTCAACATCCTAGGCGGTCAACACCCAGGTTGTCAACATTCTTGGCGGTCAACAATATGGGCGGTCAACAATATGGGCGGTCAACTACCTAGGCGGTCAACAATCTAGGCGGTCAACAATCTAGGTAAACTATCTGGGCTGTCAACAACCTAGGCGGTCAACAACCAGGGCGGTCAACAACCAGGGCGGTCAACAATCAGGGCGGTCAACAAGCTGGGCGGTCAACAAGCTGGGCGGTCAACAATCTAGGCGGTCAACAATCTAGGCAGTCGAAATTCTAATTAACAATCAAAACTGCAGACTACCAAAATTCCATTTTCCTAAAACTTTTGATTTCGAAACTTTTACATTAGAAAAACTTTATCTTTTAAAAATTGACAAAGTTCTGAAATTTCTCAATTTCCAAACTCATATATTTGCCTTCAGACATATTACCCTTTACTAAATTATTATAATATATACTTATAACTACGTACCTGCCAGGACGCCATGATGACCACGCGCAAATTGTACAAGTTGCATCTTGCCGGCACAACTGGATCACGAAACATCACTTCACAAAACACTTCACTTAAATAAAACTCACTTCAAAAACTATACTATAACTATCACATCACAATCGCAAAAAAACTAGATTCGGAAACAGTCTTAACACTAGAAAATCGTATCACCATCCACTTTTCCCGACGATTTATTACAGGAGATTTTAATTCGAGAAACACTTGAAGTCCTTGTCCGATTAACACTGAGCAATCTACATGACGAAGTACTTTATCGCACGCAGGAGTGTTACCTAAGGAAAAAATATTACGATGTTAATAATAGTATTAAGTTGAGGGTGGCGCCAAATTTGAATTCGGCGCGACGTTTGAACTTTCAAAAGTATGAATAATGGAATTAGAATTAATCTAAGATTAAAAAGAAATATGTATGTGAATAATTATGTATATTATAAATATATATAATGGTAATGATTGTTAATAATTACAAATATCATATAAGTAAAAATAATTTCGAAATTTTGAAATTTCATATATATTTAAAGGATCCTGATCAATTGATTGACTTAATCAAGCAATTATACAGAAACTTATTTGAAATGTTGCTATATAATTAATGTACTTCATTCATAAATTAAATATTTATTTCTTAATAATTATATATATATATATATATATATATATATTTTTTACTAAAGTACTTGTAGTACTAAAGTAAGTCAACTCCTAATAAAAACCAAATGGCAATTTATCAAATTTGATTCCATTACAATACTATTGTTCATTACTATCGAGAAAGGGCAGTAACAATGTTCATCCATTGATTAGATTACAAGCAATAGTCATAAAAGCTCATCGATATAGGGGATGAGATTTGTTGAAATAGAACGGGTAGAATTTGCTAAGGGTTGTTTCTCATCTAGGAGAAAAGATACATAAAATTATATAAAGTGTTAATTATTAAAATGTAGATTTTTTTAAATTGAATCTATGTATAGGGAATTTTTTGCATTAAAGCTACCATTTTTTTTATTCACTACTAAATTGACAACTGTCCAGTTAAGGAGATTTAGCAAATTTGTTGATTTACAATTGTTAACCGTATTAGGTACATTGTATATCATATTGACATGTTGAAAAAACAACTCAATATTTGTGTAAATAATCGATTGTACATGTTCGTTAACATTTATCTAACTTTAATTTGAAAATATCTTTCTTTAAAATGCCTAAGAAATTAGCAAAAAAAATTTTTAATAACTTTCTGCTTAGCATTTAGTCAAGGATGGTGATGGTGAATTTGCCTTAAGGCACGATGCCGTGCACCACCAGTTTTATTTTTTTGTCGCAACTTTTCTAATGAGAAAAGGTCCTAATAATTTCCTATTTTCCTGGTATGAGGGTTGGAGAAGACGACTGTTCTTTGCAAAACAATTCATCGCATCGTTCGGGCATCGAGTTGGATGAAGTGATGATTTCCGCAACATTGACGCTCGGCCAATGATGACGAGGGTCGTGCGATATATATATATATATATATATATTATTTGTTTTAGAAAGCAAGTGGTTCGTGCAAAATTCGTAATATGGTAAAAGAAGTTAAGGAATAAGAAATGAAACTTAATTTGAGAAGTATATTTTGTTCGGAATAGTATTTGTTTGGAGGAAGTTCATATGATATAAATTTAGGGATGTAGGTTTTACTGGACAGAAGATTTAGATGATTTATCAATATCAAAAGATGTTAAAATGTAACACAAAAAACTTGTAAATTATTTGGAAACTAGAATCAAATGGCGTTGTACGAATACAACATATTTATAAAATTATCTTTTAATTTAATATATTTCATCACAAAGATTTTGTGAAAAGTCTGTCAAGTTTTGAGGCTTTCTCTATGTATAGATATTAATAATATTGCAAACATTTTGATAGCTATACTGTACCATTTCAAGTTTTTTTTTTTAAATATATACATATACATTAAAATTACAATTCATTTTGAAAAGTTCATAAGTCAGTCAAAAATTTATAAGAAGAGACGTTTTGCAGAAGGTTGTAACATTCAACTACACAACGAGAACACTATAAATAAACGCAATGCCATTTTACAACAATAATAAAAATGTATGTAGAAGAATTCTATTATTAGTTCTATATATGTTAGGAGCATTTTAAAAATATGTTTATAATATTTTTTATAATTCTATCTTTAGTTAGTCCTCAAAGTTCATACATGTAATTTCTTGTAAGGAGATGCTGTTAATTAAATTGTGATATTTTTTAAATGATTTACCATGGATTACTGATATTACCTTTTTTAGAAAAAAGTATATAGTTTCACCAGAAAATCCGACATGCTATATTCATGTTTTTCAATAATTCAAGTCAGTTCGAATGGTTTCAAACTAAAATTGGAAATAGTATGTGTGTTTATTCATGTAAGCCAAAATTTTACCTTTGTATGAATTTAGTTCTGCAAAACAATTTAACACTTTTTCAAAATTAGCAAAATTCAACAACTATTCAAAACATATCAGCTGGATTAGTTATTGGTAAAGATTGGTCAAGCCGTTTCTTCGTATTTATTAAAAATAACATTTTGAAGATTTTGATTAAACATTGTATGATGACAGAGCTCTCAGAGTTTAAGAAATATCGTAAAATGTTGAAGGCCTACTCCAGAATTTAATATGAAAATTTTCAATATCCTAATTATTATTGATCAAGTCAAGTATTTACACTCAAACCCATTTCATTATTTGTTTTTTATCATGTTATATTCACGTAGACCAATAAAATCCATTGAATAATATATAAAGAAGAGTATCACTAAATATTTGTTTCCCAAAAACTTGTCGGTTTCCCAAAAACAAGTGAAGTGACACGGAATCTTATCTACAATGGAGCGGAGAAAAGCTTTCGAATTCAAAATACTTTACTTCTATGTCTTGTTATTTGTCCCATTTTCCATTTTCCCGGGAAAGTGGGAAAAATGATAGCAACGGATGGTAATCGTGTAGAATATGTAGAATGTTTCGTTTGTATATAAACGCAATATATTATATGCGTGTTTTAAGGATTTCGTATTGGATTTGCGACTTGGTGAGTTGACATATCGGATGGATATTAATGGTGTGTACGGAAACATACCCATTCTGAACGTTTGTAGATTTATCCTTTAGTTTATCTGGTGATGTATATACAGAGACAGTGGTGCAGATACTCGAATTTATGCGGCTCTACATATGGGAGTCTGGATGTAACATTGGGCTGCTTTCTCACCAACAGATATAGTAGACAATCATCAATATAACAAGCAAAGGGTAGAAGAATTTTGCAGTTCTTTTCTGAAGCACTGAACTGACATTATATTTGAAGTCTTCTTGATATACTGCCACATGCATGAAAGTATTTTTATATGACATGAAGAGAAGTTTATGGTTTTGCCAAAAAATCCAATTTGCTAATTTTATCTTTTCTACACGTTTCGAGTAATTCTGTATCACAAAGAAGTAACAAAAGGTATATGTCTGCATATGTGTTTCTGAGCTAAATCTAACTATCCTATAAGGTGGTCACCCATCATATATGTATACATGCACAAGTTAATAATTAGGCTCAAAATTGCCAAACTGATGGTAGTCACTTCATCGTGTGATCTACTAATCTAGTTTGGGGTTCTTGGTCAGTTTGAAGATCTTTAATGGTTACTAGAATATTAAGAGAATTTTTGAGAATTCAATCAAACCACATGGATTTGATGGATTCCATAATGGATCATCTGGTTTGATATGCACCACGTTTCTCTTAAAAATCCTGACTGGTCACTAAAATATTTGGAAAGTTTTTGAGTATTCAGGGGTAACCAGATAGATTTGATGAATTCCATTATGAAACATCTGGTTCAAATAATTTTTGTTGCATCCGTGAAGGTACATAAGAATGATCTACCAGAGTAATTTTCTTGTTGAAATAAACAATAGATTATATTTGTATCATTTATCAAGTGTGAATAGGTCCTAATTTTGGAGAGAATATCGAGTGATGTGAGTGAGCAAAAGAGTTTTACGATTATGTACGGGAAGCGATACGATAACGGATTCGAGCAATAATGTCTTTTGTGTATAATAAACAATGCCAAGTCAGGAGCAGAGAGAGATACTGCAAATAGATCATAAAATACTCCAAATACTTTATCCAATGGTGGTGTCAATCGACTAATAATATACGTAGTAATAAATTATTTATTAAATTAAAGGTGTGGGGCATAAGAATGTATATAGACATGAAAAAATAGTGGTTGACCACTGGGTTGCCTGGGACGTGTGGGACGAAAGCTACTACGTCAACGTGAACGATAAAGAACAACGCTCATATAAAATAAAAGTAATACAATTTATTTTAAGCAAACTATTTCTTACAAGATTCTACTTTCAATATGAAAATTTTATAATGCTAAAGAATGTTTCTGCAACCGTCAATACCACTAATATAAAATTACTCTTGTTTCTTAGATAACTCGAACACGCAGCTCGTCGACCCGGAGCTTTGGCGCCGGGTCAACACGCCAGATATTTTTGTTCCCATAAAACGCAGGCACAAACTAAAATATTACACATAGTTCTAATCACTAGTAAAAAAATCAAAGAGCTTTATTATGAAATTATCATTATCTTTCAAACTTTCCAATAAAAAAATATAGAACAAAATAGTTATCTTATCGATAGTCTTATAACATTACATTAAATTTCATTTACATAAGATTTCCCTGAAACAACATCAACAATCAGAAGCAAATCCAACTAGCATCACTAAACTGCTAATGAAAATTACCTAACTCCTATTCCTATTCCGCGCTTATAAACCCATCATCGTGTAATAAATAAAGCCGAATTTTGTCATAGATATTAATTACGCATGCTATCCGAACATTTTAATGGTGTATTTGGAACATTACAAAGCAATTTACTCTCGAAATTTCCTAGGGGATGGGGTTAAAGTTAGCGGGCGCTTATGGCGTTTATCTAATTAGGAAACAATAATATCTAATGCGTGGGGGCTCGGGCAAAATGTATAAGCGATATTGCTAAGAGCTTAGGGGTTGCAAAACGCGGTCGGATGTTGTGACGAGTTAATGGTTTTATAGTAAATAATAAATGATTGCTGGAATTTTTAAGTGGAATTAAATTAAAATGGATTTTTTGCGAAGCCCAGTTATATATAAGAATTTATTTGAAAGCGTTAGTCATTGCCTTGCAGTATTGTAAAACAGAGATTAAAATTTATTTGGAA
>NW_020539724.1:1448966-1485412 GCF_003426905.1 Ctenocephalides felis
AGAGTAAACTAAATAGATATTATCTAATAGATAAACTTAATAGATAATAGATAATGCGTTGTAATAATGAATAATGATCAATAATTATTGAGCTTAGTTAAATAATTTCTTACACAGTTTTTAGATATTTTAAACATCAAATATGCACAGGGGGTTATCACGCTTGCCACAAATAAGATAAAACATTTAGAAGACATTAAAACTAACTACAAAATACTAGTTACATGAAGAACAAGTATACAGAGTTGTTGTACGACCTTGCAATGTTAGGGACTTCTCCAGTTTATTCAAATTCTTAATTTGCCAAATCTGCCAGTTATTTTCCACAAATAGTTTACACATTGCACATCATTCTGCACTGCATAGATTTTTTAGTTTATTTCAAAAACTAATCATTATTATTACCAATTCCCTATTTCAGCCCTGTCTTCCTACCAAAGTCCTTCCAACAAACATCTCCGATGCTCTCTCCGAATAAATGATATTGAGAGAGAGCAGGGTCGTAGTAATGTAATTAAGCGATGCCATTTAATTCCCTTGTAATAGAACGGTGTGGACACACGAGATCTGATTTTACACCAGGTAACCCTGGATAATATCCTTATATATATGACAACTATCTAAATTTTAATTGGAATTTATTGCATGATTCAGGATAATTGGAGATGGTAGTAACAATGGTGAAGCATATGATGGTATTGGAAATTTCATACTACTTGTAGTTCTGAATCTTTGGAAGAATAGAATATTGTATTTATCCATTATTACTTCAAAAACGCTTTCTCTTAAACCAATAATAGTTATCTTGTTGCAATTTTATCAACTAAGTTCCTCAGTTTATCAAATAATATTTGATCGGCAATGACATACCGAATCTGACCACCAATTTTCATACTGACCGTTTCCTAACGATTATAATTATTGTTTGATCTGATTAGTTGTTTAATCAAAACAGTTTGCAATAAACCATTTTTTATACAAATGATCTAAATCAGTGTCCAAACAAGAATTTCTCTGATCATTATTAACAAGATAGCCACAGGCGTCAAAAATCTTCTGACAATATAACAGCAGATAATGACTTCAGAAAATAAAGTTGTGCAATAAAGAGATAATCATTCATAGCTTACTGTAGTTTTATATTATCGGATTCAAATTTTAACTTATTTACGACCTACTATATAATAGTTTAATGCTATCAATAATTTATATTTTATTGAAGTGGAACTGATGTTGTAAACTGATTTCGGATCATTAGAGCGTGGGCATTTTAAAACTTCTCATTTTTAATGATGTTATAAATTTCTAAGGTTTTTTGTCAATAGAGTAGTTTATAATCGATACGTTTTTTTATTAGTTTTGATAGGAAATGGATAATTACATTATTAGGCTATATAAACATTAATCTGTTTGACTGAAAAATTTACTTGAAGTGGAAGTGAGCCTTTTTTATTTTATTACTGATTAAATTAAATGCAATTCAAATTTTATTATTATGAATGCTTGTTTTATGATGGCACTAATCAGTATAAATATTTTTATAAAAATGCGCGAATTTTTAGAGATATTTAGAGTATTGCATAAATGCTGGCTTATTTTAAATTCTGCTCAATCAGAGATTCAATTCTAAATGCAATACTTCTGACAGGTGACAGTTCTAGAAATATCAATTCGAAATGCTGATATATGTTAAATTTGAATGCAACAAATTTTGATCGAAAATAATAAGTCTTTCCAATAATCAGCCAATTACATGCAAATTAGTATGTTTCCTTTACACCACGTGTCATAAACGAACAATTCCAAAACCAATAAACTATTAAGTATCGAGATTTACATCCGATTCGACACTACTTTTTCCATAAATTTTATTTTATATTATTTTATAGGTACATATAATAAAATATTTCTAAAGTTCTATAGGTGAGGCAACTTTGTACTTTACAACCTAAACGTTTATAGACGAAGAAGAAACATTCAAAACACAAACTTAATCAACTTTGACAATGTCCATTTATTGTGCTCTCTGAGAAAACGATAAAGTTTTGTTTTATGATGACATATAAGATATAATGAATGTTGAAATACATTGTATTATCCTGAATAATGCGTTATCATATTAAATGGATTATGTCTTATTATATGGGTTGTAAAAACAGAAGGATAATGGCAGGATTTTATAAGGCTTCACTGAGTAAGTAATGAAAATATATATATTTTTTTCTTATTTTTTGAACTGGTATCAGAGATCAACATTGACCAGTTGTAATAAACCTTAACAACCGTGCTTTTTAGAAGGCAATCCTACGGTTGGCCTATCTGTATTTGATACAATTTAAATTTTAGGGCTTTTCCAATACTGACTTTGATTTGATGCACCATTAGTGGTGAAAAGCGCACTTAAAAACAAATTTGAATTCTTAATTTTGAGTGAAACGGATATCAATACTGCTTGATAACTGGTAGTTAGATGTGCGTATCGCGCTTGGAGCCCTATGGTTCCAGGGCTGAAGAAAACCAGGATATAAAGTTGGAAAACAAAGGATTTATATTTTTAAGTAAAAATTAATTAACTGCTTGATAACGGGTAGTCCGATGTGACTATCGTACCTGGAGCCTTATGGTTCCAATGCCGAAAAAAAAGCAAGATACAAAGTTGGCTTAAAAATCATCATCCTACCATGCACTAAGAATGTTTATGCACTTGAAAACAAATGATCTATATTTTTAAGTGAAAGTTGATATCAATACTACTTGATAACAGGCAGTCCGATGTGAGTATCATATCTGGAGCCCTGTGGTTCCAAAGTTAGAGAAAACCAAGATATAAAGCTGGCTTAAAAATCTTCATCTTACACAACATTTAATCATCTTTTAATGTTGTGAAATTTAGTTAAAAAACAACCGAGAACTCCAGAATTAAATTTGTTTTCTAAATCAATCCTACTTAGGGGTTGTTTTAATTCAATTAGAATGCACTTACAAACAGTTGTCACTTGATTCGGGACAACGAAGTTCATACGCCCTAATATGATTAGTTCGGTTCATGCTGAATTAAACTCAACTAAGGGTGATATCCCTTACAAAATTCGATATTTTACGGTGCTCTTTTAATAAAGTTTTAATAAATATTGTCCATTCAAATATTTCAAGCTCTTTTCATTAGTCTGATTAATGAAATTTCAAGTGACTGATGATAGAAAAAATAGAAATACTTTTTTAGATTATCCTTTGATGAATATGATGAAGTAAACATGAAACTAGTAAAAACAGATTCAATATTCTTTTAAAACTTATAACTAATCTGAATATTATTAACTTTTAATAAAGTTACTTATAAATCTAATCTAATATTATATAGGTGCTACAAATATTGTCGTAAAGCCGAGAATAAGGTTATAAAATTATGACCATATATAAGCAAAGCTATATTTCTCAAACCAATCAGATTATCCTCGACCACCGTTCGCCTTATAAAATGGTCCATTAAGAAGCAAAGAAAGGTGATAGGCAGAATCAAGGTTAAGAATTGTGATACGGGCGTTCCTCTCCGGTATCAATTTGTCGCCATGGCAACCTGAGAAACCGCGAAGAAGAGAAAGGCGCCGAGAGGAGATAAAAGACATACTATATATATATATATATATATATATATATATACTAGATGACCCGACAGACGTCCTGTACCCACGTTCCAAATTTTTTTCCAGCAAGTCGGATTTTTAGCCAAAAATATAAGCTTCTCTCGTAAAAATAAGAAATAAATTCTGTTGATAAAATAATTACACAAGTTTTTATTTAACATATTTATTTCTGTGTCATATATTATAAATATTAATTAGTGTTTATTATAGTTACATATCGGTTTTATGTATGTATATGAACTACATGCAACAATTTTGTGACAATTTATTTAAATTTTATCATAGATTGTGAAACATTTAATTATCTTTAATAATGTAAAAAATATTTACAAGTAACGGAACAATTTATATCAAATTTCATAACCAAACACTTTGTCCTGATATAAATAAGATAATACAGTTATGAATAAAATTTTTATTAAAAATGAATCCTTTGATAAAATTTAAATTATTTTTGTTATTTTAGCCTATGATTGCACTGGACACTACAAATATATTGTGACATTTAAATCTTAAATACAGTTTAAAAAATTGTTTAGCAGTTTAAAACCAAATTAAAATTAAACGATGATGCCTTGATATAAAAAATGATCGATGAGATTTATTTTAAATTACTAAATATGGAATGTATTTTTAATTCAAATAATAATTATTCAGTAAATCTTGGTGAACAAATTTTTAAAGCTAAATCTCTAAAACTTCAATTTATTAAACTAATAAATAAATGCGTTTTTCAAGAGTTAAGATATCTGGATACCTTATTATTTGAAAAAAACATTAGAATTTTATATATTATTGATATTGAGCAGTTTCAGAATTTGAAAAATCTTCCGAGAAAATATTATCAGCATTTTATAATGAAAATTTTACAAAAATTGCTATATTTGTGAAAAATTGTTGTAGCTCTCTAATTAAGTTTTCTTAATTAGGCGGATAATTTAAAAATAAATACGGATATCTTATTTTAAAATATTGTTCACCAAGATCCACAACTATATCACACGACAAAAATAACTCGCAACTATTCAAATTTATCCAATTTGTACGAATTTTGTTATAAATAAATACAAAAATTAAAATTAATAAATCTTTTATATCACTGGTTCTTTATAGTTATATTGCATTAAGCAATATTCCATAAATCTGGCTCTAGTCAAACATTATATATATTATTTTAATATCTTACCCCTATCACTACAATATTTTTTACAATTAGTGTTTTATCACTTTTTAAAATAAATTCGAAACATTTTCTGGCATATACATATATACCTTAATACAACCTGTTCTGAATTATTTAATAATTAATTATACATCGTTTATAATATTATTATTATATATTACATCGATTATTCTAGTATTTAACAAAATTATAACTTACTTGTTCTATAATATTTATAACTTTTTTTATAATTAAGCGATTTTTGCAATCAAAGAGATTAAATGTACAACCATATATTACACGAGATTCATTCCATCACAATTCACTGCGAGTTCGTTATTTTTTAATATAAAATATTGGTATTTTTTATATTTTGCTATTCGACACGTTTCATTCTTAATTTTCCCAAAATATGTTGAGATCAGCTTGGTCCAGGAAAATGTTTTCGATGATTTTTAATCTTAACCCATACTAGTACCACGAGTAGGTACTAATTTTAGACTTAGAGGATAAATTCATTATAAATTTATTTATTAGTCTTGATGTAACTCATAACTAAGTGATTTACAAGCTTTCCAAATGATCAAAAACCCTAGCATTAAGGTCAACTTGGCAAATCTTCGAAAAGTAGTAAATTACTCTAAACATTATCTTCATTATATGACAAACATGAACGCAGTATTTGAGAAATTGGTAAAGAATATAAGGCGTATTTTTATGAGTCATCAAGTCACAAGACTAATGAATAATAAATAAATAGTTCTCATTACATAAAAAATCAACGAATTATCATATCATAAAAAATTGAAGATCTTTGAAATTGTTTGGTCATAGGCTAATATTGGTTCAAACAGTCCAATATTAATCCTCCCACTTGATCAAGATCTTCAAAACCACATTTTCACTTGAATTCTTGAAATACAATTTAGTACAATTTGAGATAGAATCCAGAATGTAATAGAATCTCCTTTAAAAATAAAAAATCCGAGAAACTTTTAAGTGTCATGGACTAATATGGGTTAAATTACATCAGCACCTAGTTTGTTCCTGCCATCTAAGTCCAATTTGATCAAAATCTTCAAAATCACATTTTCACTTAAAATCTTGGGATAACATTTTGTAACAGATAGACTCTAGAGACAGTATCCAGAAACCTTGATCACTTTCAATATTCTATACTTCTTTTTCCTATCTTCTCATCCTTTCCCTCAAATAGCAAAATTTCCTTCACATTATCTAATTTACATATAAGTTTATACACTGCACAACTAAAAACCTATTTATTTATTTATTGTCCAAGTAAACCCCTCCCTGCTTCACTAAGTTCGCGCCTCAGCCTTTTGGCAGCCGTCTCACGATTGTCGTTCTCATCATCATCATCATCATCCTCGTCATCATCATCATTTCGCCTGTGGTGATCTGAATGGTGCAAGTGATGCAAATGCGAGGCGGAGTGATGCAAGTGGGTTAAAGAAGGATGCCCATGTGATAAGTCTTCGGAGCCGTTTTGGGAGCCACCGAGGTCGCCACCTTGGCCGCCTAGGTCGTTGCTTCCTAGGTCGTCGCCCAATTCTTCTTGCTTGCGTTTTGCGGTTGCCATTTCGGCAGCGTGCTTTTTGCGCCATTTTGTTCGCCTGTTTTGGAACCACACCTGGAATAAAAGAAAGAATATTAGTAAAAAAATGACAAAAATATTATATTATTAATATATGTCTACATTTTGTATAAGCATGTGATTTAAAAAACAGTCATAGCTATATTTATCCCTCAAATTCCCAACCATATTATTCTACCTAAGAGAGTGTTCAATGTTTACCATCCCATAATGCATAATCCCTCAGCTCCAAGTATCCTTCTAATATGACGTCAAAATCCTGCCATCAGTATTAAACGCGAGTATCTATCCAGCAGCCGCGTTGTTCGAATATTAATTATCCAATAAACATTTATTTAATTACGAGCTCCTCTGTAGCGCATTATAATTAATTAATAATACTTTATTAATGACATCGAACACGACGAAGATCTGACAAGAGCTTTTCAGGACATTTGTTAGCGTGGGTGCACGAAACCAGATATAATATAGAATTTTGATGGTTATATAAATTATTTGGTAATGAAAAAAGTAATTAAATGATATAATAGTGTGACACAACATACGTAATTTATTTAACTAAAATTTCAAACATAAATGATATTAATTTTGTATGACGCGTTAATTTTGTTCAGTTCAGTTGTTTCAAAAAAAGTGGCCCAAAATTTTGTTTCAACTTATTGGTTTGTTATTTGACGTATTTGTATGAGTTCAATTAACTTTAAAATTTATTTTAAAACAAATTTTAATACATAAACCATCATAACAACCATTACTGATGGACTAGTAAACGATCAATAGACGAATTATGCTATTTAGTGTTAGATTTAAATTGATAAACCTGGCCTATTTTTGAATAAGCTGTATCTCTTGCTTATACTCAAATTTAAGACAATTTTCTGCAATTTTTTTATTTGTTAAACTAATTCTTACAAAAAAATGAGTAGGTTAGTACATGAGTTATAAATTTATATTCGTGGATTAGCTATTATAAGCTTGTACAAAAATTTGCCGGTAGATTTATGTCATCAGGTCAATACTTAGGATGTAAAAATTATGTAATGAGATTCAATATGCATACATAACGTAGCAACAAAAATTTATAAATGGATGTAGTCAAAATAATGGACAAACCTATTGTTTTAATGTTAAGCCAGTGATTCAGCAATGCTCAAAGCATTTTCTTCGCAAAACTGCCATGATGCTTATAAGAAAAGTCATGAAATATTAATTTTAAATGTATGATGATTAAGACAAAATCTAAATTCTCCGTTCATAATGGAGACCTTATTTACAAGACTATTATTCTTTATAATTCAAAGATGAAAAAAAAAGAACACAAAAATCTAGTTTTAGTAAAGTTTTAGTAAATTAGTGCAAAAAATCGTACATGTCGAGTTGCCTATAAATTCCCTTGGAAAGCGTCGCGACGCGGCATGTTCTGCGGGAGCCATCTTGTTTCTTGTGAGGTATTAATGATCGCTCGTCTCGGGAGAGAAATCGCATTAGAAGCCTCCACCGCGGAAAATACAGGGAGGAAATCGAATCATTTAGTAATACAATACTTGGGGAATAGACTCATGATATAAAGATCTGAATTACCCGTGAATGATAATCCAAAATTCAATTTTAACCTTTAACAAACGGGAGAATTACCTAAAACTACTCCAAGTAAAACGACAATTTTTTATTTGAAGAAACCATCTAGGTGAATTTCTCCATTAGGTAAGCATTTTTAGTTAGAGAGTATTTATTTAAAATTAATAAAATATGAAACTATTGGAGTGAAGTGAATTACTACAGGCAATTACCAGTAATAACTAAGTATATTATAGCGATTCTCAGTTATTTGTGATATTTTATCTCAAATTCGAGCCTGATTCGTGCACAATATGTAACACGTTGAAAATTAGAGTTGCAGGAATCCATGCAAGGCACGTTTCGCGGTCGGGATAATGAGGGTGCACCGATTTTGTTAATTGCCGCCTGAGCTTTCTTCGCAACCCCATATGCTTCGATATCGAGATTGTGAATTTCTGTAAATTTTTCACTAAATTATAAGTAGAAATAATAAACGAAATGGTGCATGACGTTGTACCCTAAGGCAAATTGCTAGAATTTTTTGTACCGTTTTAATAGGCCAATTCTGTAGTAACACAGTCGATAACATAGCGTTGTTATAAGAGCGCAATGTTCTGCTTATTTCTTGGTAGTAAAAACTGTGAAAATGCTAACTATTGGCTGTGCGATCAGATGTAATTTCATATGAGCAAAGCAAGAAAAAATGTTGTGAGAACTGCATCTTTGTGTTGCACATTTATAACACACAGTTTTATGTGTAAAACACCTGATCATAAAGCAATTAAATAGACATTTTTGCAATTTTCACTACCAAAAACAAACATAACAAAGCGTTATGTAATAAATAGTAATATAAATGCAAGAAGCAATATCAATCTATAAAAGTTGTCCAGCACTTCATATTCTATTACTATTCTCCCAAATGAATATCTTGGTCCAATATCGATTGGTTTTATTCCTGAGGCATGTGTGGAAATATTGTCGGATATGACGTGATATGCAATGACCCCGGTCATCTAACAGCTACTATCCTTCTCGGGGCTAAAATTTCTATGGAAGCCGCGGATATTTGATTTCTTGTCAAAGTTTTCGTTTACGAGCTTTCGAGCTTTCCGAGCTTGCAGCTAAACAGGGCTGGGGAGGAGCAGATTGCATCGTGTTCAGTCAATAATAATGATTAGGGATATATTGAGGAAGTTTGGACTTAGGAATGCTTGGTCGTTTGATTTCTTGATATTGGGAATTTTTGAAGATATTGATTAAATTTTGCTTCACAGAAACGTCAGATGATCATGGTAATATTCAATTATTTTAGAAGCCACTTATTAGAGAATCTTACACGCAGGTAAAAAAAAGGGAATATGGTAGATACTTGTGGTAGTATTATCTTCGAGAGATTTTTTTTAAATATATATGTATAATATATGTAAGTTATGATTTTCTAAAAACTATCATTTATATTGCACAAATACAAAACAATACAAAAAAATATTACCCAGACAATACTTGGCAATGATATTTTCTTGGTGTAAAATAATAGTTTAACATAGGTCAGGGTGAAAATATACAAGTTGAAAACATATTTCTAAAAATTCCACAATATATTATCTATCTATCAAAAAGATGCTAAACATCAATAAGTTATCTTCCACGAATTGAAAATCCTCAGCCCTAAACAAATCCAATAAAAATAGATATACAAGAAGCGAATGTAAGAAAAATAAGTTTTATGCTGTTTGATTTGTTATTCTTTCCATATATTTCATTGTCGTAGACAAAAGAATAAGGGGACGTATATATTATACGCCCTGTTTATCACAGAAAAACATACAAAATGTGAGACATGTATTTTTAACGCAGATGACAATAGGAACACGACATAGGAATAAATACATACTGTTTTAGATTTTGAAACTGTACTGTGTAAAATGAGATTATAAAATTTTTCTCTGTTTTAAATTGAACTGATTGTGCGAATTCATTCTCTACTCTCTCAGGAGACTAAGAAAATTCTTAGTCTCTCAGGAGACTAAGATTTATGAATCTCTATTCGATACGTTTTTATAGCTCGAATGCATCTATTATATAATTTATTTTATACTTAAAAGATTCAATATTATTTTATATTATTTAATATTATTTTTTAATGTTTGAATATTGGGCCAATATTGCCAATATAACCACATGATTGGATGAAGCTCGCTTTTATATGAAAATGGTAAAAAATCACATTTTTAGTTATAAATCAAGTGGGAATTTTACTGATCATAGTACTATAGTTGTTTGTTTGATATGCATTATGTGTTTTGATGTAGTTCATTTGGTTTGGATAATATAATTTCTTGAATTCAAATTAGACTTTTGTGTCCCATCTACTTAAAAAAAAATTATTTGATCACAATAGTTTATAGTAGTTCTAATAAAGATATATTCCATAATCAATTTTCAATCATTTGTATAGTATTTCCTACCCATACATCTCTTTTATAATCGTGACTAATAAAATTTAACGCGTTTGTTTTTCAGCCAATCGAATCGGACGCGCGGTCGGTCTTTCGCGCTATCGCCATGATATTTCCCAACATTCATTTTGGATAGTGATCTTAATTGAATTTTTGGTATTTAATCATTCGTTGGATGCATTTTGCTTTTTGCAAACTGCAAAAACGTCGGCCATGTTACCATGACGTAGCGTCCGTATTAAATGCGACATCAAATTTGCATTAATTTATTGCGTTTCCAAGCCCGCCACCCACCAGGCTTTTAACTTTTCAGATAAAGGCAATAAAAAACTCACAGAATGACAGTTATTGCAGCTAATTTTTCAATTATAACAGCCAGTTTGCATCTGATGCAATATATATATATATATATATATATATATATATATATATATCGTATGTACCTATGGACGTCACATTTGAGTTTTGACCGAAACGTAACTATTAGTGCGGCATGCAGTTGAGCGATTTTAAAATACGCATTCAAACGAACTTTTTGCTTGATTTTGCACAGATTTGATTTCAGGTAAAACTCATATGACTTGGCATTAAATTCAGCTTTATCTTTCATTAAGAACATTGGCAAAATTACTCTGAAGCTACAGAATTCGAAACCCAAAGTAAAAATATAGGTTATAAATGAATAAACGGTATTCTAACAAATTATTATATTAGGTCTTTAAATAATGTACTTTTTCAGTTCATTTCTATTACTAACATTATTTAAATTATATTATTTAGAAAGACTTCATTGCGACACTGTTGTAAGAACGTTGGCCCTAATCAAGTAGTAGTGATATTGGTTTTCACTTGAAAAAATTGATCTAAAATAAATTTACAAGTAAAAATAGCCTTTTCTTGACGTTGATGCATCAAATCAAGAATTTATTGTTAGTTCCAAAAAAATATAAATATAAAAATGTATTAAATATGGTTAGGGCAACCATTTGGATGTTTTCTAAGAAGGGAATTTGCTAACTTGGACATTGGGATGTCTAAAATGAGACATTATTAAAATATTGGTAATTTTGAAATTTGTAAAAAAATTCAAATCGCTTTGTTTGTTTTCTACAATAAGACATTGTTGAAAAGAAGGCCCATCGCAAATGTTCAAACAAAAAAAATAGTATCGAATTTTAGTCGAACCCTGACAATATTATATCCTGCTCATCACTATTCATTTTCCATCAATATATCAAAATACAAAACAGCCCCGATAAACGCTGTTTTGATTTTTGCCACTCGGAATATTACACTCGTATCCATTAAAATATCAATAGAGAGAAATATATCAATCGGCATATAGGAATGCAAATGTACTCATGTCGAGTAATTGAAATTCAGTTTATTGTTTTCCATTATAATAATTAAATTATTTATAGCAATACCGAAACTATGGTAAAAGAGTATTCGTAATTAGGTATATCATTATGATCACGACAAATATGCATATTTCAATTCGAGGAATCGAATTTACGAGGATAAATGATTGCGAATGTGTGTAATTGGAATTTAAATTTATAACTGGATTAAATATTAGTAGGTAAATTTAATTAGTGCTGAATAGTTAACAAAGTTTATTGGATTAAATATTTCTTCAACACCATAAAGTCTTCTAAATGATTCCTCAATATCTTGTGCATGTTTTATGCAATAGTAAGTGAAATAATGTATATCGCCGTTCTTCTGGCCGAATATATTTAAATATTCAAAAAGTGTTCGTAGCTAGTATTGGATTTAAGTTCCATATTTTACACATATAAAAGATTTACTACTTTATCGGCTGAGCAGGCAAAACTCACACAGAATATGAATTGGAGATGGTACAGTCTGTGGGATATGATAGAACATATTGTATGGTATTGAAATAAATATAAAACAGGAACATTTATTATTAAAAAAATAGTTTTAAAAAAACGGCATTTTGCATACTATTAAGTCAAAACTTTTAGTTTTTGGCAAGGGCAAGTCCAGTCGTTTCGGGAGGTACAGGATAAAAAGTGCACAAAATATCAGTTTCTTAGGTAACAGCATTTATTTGAATAATTGAAAATGCTTCCACTCGTATTGAAGGAAAACGTGCTGATTAGTTTTTGGCACAGGCATGTCCAGCTGTTTGGGAGGTACAGAGC
Source organism: Ctenocephalides felis (assembly GCF_003426905.1). Classification (NCBI taxonomy): domain Eukaryota; kingdom Metazoa; phylum Arthropoda; class Insecta; order Siphonaptera; family Pulicidae; genus Ctenocephalides; species Ctenocephalides felis. The sequence continues at coordinate 1,461,581 of NW_020539724.1, forward strand.
AAAAAGTGCAAAGCAGTTTTTGAGAGACCATAGCCTTTGTTTAGAATGATTCAAACAACATTTTACTGGTGATGATGGAGTAATTGGTAACATTTTTGCAAAGATAGGTCAAGCTATTTTTGATATGCAGAAATTTAAAATAAATTACCATTTAGTGGTCAAAAACTGTCACCAGATCCAGACTCGATAGATAGGGAAACGCTGATCGGTTTTTGGGAAAAGTCTGCCTAGCCATTTCGGAGGTACAAAGCCAAGAGTGTAAAAAATAGAAATTGAGTTTTTTAGAATATGAAGCATCTGATCAATTTTATTGATTGCAGATACTGTAGTTACTCTAATGCTTAATTATGGTTAACAATGCCATCATCAATAGTTATATACTAAGCTTGACCAAATTAGTTCCCAAGTAGTAAATTATATTAACTTTACCAAAAATTATTTCTAAATTTTTGAATTATACATTTCACCCCGAATGTATCGAAATGGGCACGCATATGCGCCCCAAACCCCCGCGGACGATCTCTATGGCATTGTATGTTTCGAGGTAAAAAGAGAAATATCATGATATTTTTATTGAATTTTCAACACGCTTTATTTTATAGGTTGATATCTCTGCGGGAATGCGAGTTTCCCTACTCGGGGAAAACGGGAAAATTTAAATATTCGTTCAACGCTGCCGGGCATACATACGAGGGCATTATTTGTACCCTCGAACAACAGAAGATCTGATGTCTTTTAACAATTGATTCTAGTAGCCCCACGTATTAGTTATGGTTGTTTGCCCTCGGGGTAATAAATGTTGCTTTGTGATTTAAGAGACTATGGATGAGAGGAAAACATAAATGATCTAATTAGTAACATAGAAATTTATTAACTTTCCGCAGGGTAAGTTATTGTAATTGTCCAAAAATCGAATTTTAAAACTTTTGCATATATTTACGTTTCAAAGGATTCTGAGCATTTTGGCATTCCTTAGTAAAAATGCATGTGTGTGTATTTGTGGGTACATTTTTTCAACGGTCATGGATGATCCAAAAGGCAATCGATTCCTGTAGAGAGGGAGACGTGCTGATTAGGTTTATGCAGAAGTTGGTCCAGCCGTTTCGGAGATACGAAGCAAAGAGTGCAGAAAATAGAAATCGATAGAAATATATATATATATATATATATATATATATATATATATATATCTAGATGATAGTTTTGTCGACGTTGATACATATTTGTAATATTTTTGCAGCCCAACCGTCGAATTAAAAAAAAGTTAAATAACAAATTATTATTCCATTAAACGTTTCGACACTTGATGTGTGTCATTCAGTAATCTAAAAAACATATAACATAAATACAAAGTTGATGATAAATATAAATATATAAAAAGGAGGAAATTATACATGCCAAACCAGGAACAACAACAGAAAAAATTAATTATGATGTAAAATTGATTGACACTAAATTTGTGTAAAATAATAAAATACTATTATAATAACAAACGAGAAATAGAAGGAGCACATATTGCCCTCCTAAATTTAATGTTATTGATAGCAATGCATTGTCGACACTAATCAAGGTTACAACGCAGTGTAGTCACACACGTGTAATGAAGGAATGGGAGAGAGTAGTGAGAAACTAAAGGGGAAAGAAAATTATTAAAGTTATTTAATCTTGGGCTGCAAAAATATTACAAATATATATATATATATATATATATATATATATATATATATATAATACACATAACCAGTATTAAAACTCTAATAATAGCTGACTTACTCAACGCGATTCAATGCCATCATTTTCCATTTACGGGTACTATATAAGGCATCACATTATATGAACTACATAATACTAAAAATATTCATAGCATATTATTAAATCATACTCAGAATCCTTTCCTTTTGAATCTGAAACTCTTTTACGATGCCGAGACGAAGGCGAGATTAATTGTTTGTATGTAAGAAATATTCTTTTGATAACTAGTCACGCACACATTACTGGTAGCTTTAAAGTTATAAATCTGCAATCTAACAATATTATAAATTGTTTGACAACATAATTAATCTAGCTTACGGAATCATTAATAACGTATTATGTTTCGTCGTCTCATTTATCCGAATGACTTTAGTATATAGGTATAGAGTGCTATATAAGGTTCTTCTCTGGGCCATGAGGTGGATAATGTATATTGCACGGGTGTTCTTCAATACAGGCTGCCGCGCTCTTTTGTTCACTAATGAAAAAGCGCGAACTATTCAAAATAGAAACGCTACAAAAGATACCAGGGCTATATAGAGTAGCGAGTGGAAGAGATTTATTAAGTCGATGGTGGAATTAAAATTGCTGTTTGGACATGAAACTAAGAGGCTAGATCTCCGGTAAAATGGGCCATAACATAGCGTTGTTATGGCAACGCTGTGTTATGCTCCTACCTTGGTACCAAAAACTGTGCTAAGAATACTACATAAGAACAAACCTTAAATTTATTATCACCTCATAAGACTATAAGAATTATTACCTAATTGTTGTCTAATTGTTAAGTAAATAAATCACAATTTTTAATACCTGACTATTTAATCCATTCTATTATTTTCTCAAAACACAAACCGATTTTTACATTTAACCAATATTAATCATTAATCCTTTTATATAGACTCATCTCTGGGCCAGAATGTTACCAGCAGGCAAAATAAGGTGACAATCATGCCTTGATTTACTCTCAGCAATCCTCCGATAATAAAAAATAACACATCCAAAGCATCCGGCATTATTTTAAATATTTTTTTGGATTTTTCTATTGATGTTGGTTATAGAAAATGAATGAGTCTGCACCAGAGTAGAAACTTCATTATCAGAGCTCCTAATATCGGTGGTCGTATCACGAAATAGGGCTCATAGTCCTGAGATACAAAATTTGAAGTGTTGATATTTTCAGATTTTTTATCCATCCTGCCCGATTTTCTTGATCTGATTGTTCATCACAAGCGGAGATTGAAATTTTATAAAAACATGGGCTAAAACATATATGGATAAGTATCTAAATGTTGTGATATTTAAATAAAAAAATTTAAAGCATACCCCTGATAAATTTTTCACATTTATAAATTTTATTTGAAATGAACAAAGTCAAAATGTCGATGCGCTCATATTTTCCCTTTGACGTTTCAAAATTTTATATTATTCGCATTATAGCCAACTGAGATCTTTGTTTCTTATTATATATTCAGGTCTCTTATTTTTCAACTGCATTGTTTAATTTCGTTAGTTGTTGACAACGTTAGTTAGTTTCGTTTAGTATTGACATCAGAAGGTCATTCGGTTGGTAATAACAGTTTAACATAGACATCTCATATAATCATTTCAAATGGACCACAGGTCGACAGAGCACTCAGTCAATGGAAATTTGTTGGAACAAAAATACTTCATCTTTCTCCTTAGGACCCTATCTCAAAATCAGTATGTTATGACGGCTGTCACTACCGTACACTATATTAATAATTTCATCGGCACAATGTTTTAGCATTAGCATTTAGTTCAGCATTTTATTCAAACAATACAAATCCATCTTGCTTTTATTCATATTTATTAAATACCCAAGGCTTAATATTTTACCATAACTCGGTATAATAAAAACATTCCATGTCCTCTAATTCCGGCAAAGTTGAAATTGCACGAAAAAGCTTTATGATGGAAATTTTGAATTATTCTTGATTCTCTCATTTTTTTCGTTGGTTTCAACGACAGTTTGAAGTCTTTTCACCGGCATTAAACTATGATGATGAGTCGCGCTGGTTTTTTTACGATTCCATATAGGCGGCGGCAACGTGCGGGAAAACTAAGAGTTCCCCAGCCGGCCGTTGCGCTAATTAAATGTTCTGTTTTGCGGTCTTCCCGCGGGTGCACTACGGGAAAGCGGTTATAGGCTAGATGCCAAGATAGGAGGAAAAATTCTTTAGGATATGATTGATGAAATATGTAGTTTGTTTATAAATCAAATTATTTGTTAACTAGTGGGGTGCATGGCATCGTGCCTTGAGGCAAATTGCTGGAACTTCCCGTACCGTTATTAAAAATCTTGGTATGGAACCCAAAAAAAATACACAAAATGTGTGCACATTAAATTATTAAAATCTCTATAAAATATCTGATTATTTGATGTACATATGTCCAATAAACATTTTTGACCGCCAAATGACTTCGGGTGTGGACGGTTGTGACACTCGCCCTTTTTTGTAGGATTCGAGTTTATGACTCCATCGAATTTAGTTACACATAAATGTCTAAATAAGCAATTTTTTAGTTTTATTTTAGGTACAATATTTTAGTATTTCCGACATAAAGTAGGCAAATGTTCAAATGACCATTTTTTTTACTGATAAATTAACAAAATTATTGCTGGTCAAAAAATCTTGCACAACCGTACTCTGTCTCCACTACTTTAATAACATTTTAATCGATATTATTTTACCAAGTAGATTTTATCTTTAAATTAAACTTGGCAATCTTGCATTATGTCTGATTATTCTACAAATGAAATGTATTTATATTCTTAGACAATTTGGAATCATTTAAAAATAGTTTTTATCCTCGATCCCGATAAAATCTAATTCCTATCTCACCACATCCCTTTTTGATATTGACACGCCGATTTAAAAAAACACAATACACCATAAATTTTGCGGTGTAATCAGATAAATATAATACAATTTATCATGAAATTATACCCAAAAATCATTTCGCAACCACACCAACGTCGCCCGATACCATAAAACATTGTCATCCCCTTTAAAATATACCAAAGCTAAAAAGGGTGACAAAGTTTTAAACACGACACACAATTCAAAATACTGTTTTATGTGAGCTATTTATGTATATTTTATACAGATCCGATCAGAGAAAAGATAAATAAAATATAGAAATTTAGAATAAGATAATAATGGACTTAAATTTTCAATTTTAATACCATATAAAAAAAGCTAAAATAAAACTGACGCAGATTCGTCGATATTTTTTATATCGAATAATTGTCTTGATATTAATGAAACATTCTGCCAAATTAGTTTACTAAGTATGTCAATAGTCTAATTTGAAAATTATTACAAAAAGGTGATTTCTATTACACTTTTGTATATACAGATTCGATGACAGCTGTTTAATTTAATTTTTAATTTATGCCAAACAAATTTATTCTCTAAAAATTTAAGTATGGTCTAATTCAAAAATCAATCTTCAAAATCTAATATTTTTATATATTATATTATTATATCATTCTGCTTATATAGATTGAATGACCATTTATAACAAAAGTAATATTTTAAATTTACATGGGATTCTTCAACAAATTCGAATTAAAAAATAAAAACAAAGACGTTTTAAATTTTCTACAAAAAGAATAGATATCAATATATATATATATATATATATATATATATATATATATATGTGTGTCTACTGTGACAAAATATCTGTCTCTGCTTCATATATTTTAGAAAAGCTTTTAACTGTTCATATTACAGCCCATTGCACTTGTTAAGCTTTTAACGCCAGATCTATGACGCCCTTAAAGTTGAGCTTTTCTTGTACAGAATTCATTGAACTACGGCGAATAAATAGCCAATTTATATATATATATATATATATATATATATATATATATATGTATATGTATATATATAAAATTGAATTTTAGTTCAAATATTTCAGAAAAAACGGGAGCTTTTAGTTCAGAAAAATAAAATCATAACATACTAAATGTAAATATTTATTAAAAATCCTTAATGTGTTGAATAAATTTGTAACAGATATTTTTAAATTTTAAAAAACATGTTTTTAATATTGAATGTTTAATATTTTTAAATGTTTTGTACAAACTAAAATTCCTATCTTCCAATGATAACGCAATAACTATCTTTTCAAAAACCACCCTTATCCATTTTATTTTTATTTATCTAAAAGAAACAAGGGCGTCGAAAATTTGAAACCTTATCTTCAGGATTTATTAGAGATTAGTTTAAAAAGGCGTATGATACGAAAAACACGTCTGCTGCCGAGGGACGTGGAATGTTGCGAACGTCGTTAGAGTTTTTTAAACCGCCCCATTTTCAAGGGATGGTGCATGAGACAAATGCGGTTATTGTATAGTGGAATTACATGGGTAAAATATTAACTGCATGGATAACGAAAATACAAAAGTTTAAGGATACTAACTACATGGCAAATACATGGCATTTTACCAGTATTCAGTAGCATTTTGTATGAAAACTAGAACGCAACGTAGCCTTGCCATAACATTGGTCTACTTTATTTGGCCATATACAATTGGCCCATAAATTTGTGTTAATAGTTATTTCAGATATGTCGCCCTATATGTTGTTTGCTTGCAAGTCATTAATGCATTACAATTTATAATTACGAAGAAAAATTTCAAGCAATATTATCGTTAATATTCTGCAATACATAAAGATTTTGCAAAACCGACTTAAAGTTCCCGGCAGGTGTTTCTTACGTCGACTTTCTTCTCTAATTTATGATTTTGTTATTAAACCTTAACAAACTAACCAACAAGCCGGGAACTAGTTCATCACTTTTAATCCTCTTTTAAACTGTTGAACAGTTTGATCATCAATTTCAGCGCATTATATTAAGTCAGTATTATATTATGTACGTAAGCGTCATAAATTACATTCAATAAATCAAAACTTGTTTACTGCGAAAACTTTTTAATCAGCCAAGAAGAAGAGTCGCAAAATCTGCGAAAGATACAAGTTATTATACGTCGTTTTTTTCGCTAAAAGTTTCCGAATTAAATTTTAATTATTTTAATCCGTGACGAAGAAAATATGATGAAATTAAAAAAAATGTGTACGCAGCCCACTTTTTATGCACCCTTCCAAAGCGCCACTTCAGCGGAGCTTTATTATAGGAAAAAGTATACAAAACTTAATTATTGTGTTTTGTTCTCTCTCAGGCTTTAAGAATGCTTATGATGTTTTCCTGTTTTATCAAATGGAGTTTATCTGAGAAATGATATAATTTTTGTATAGCTGCATGGTGCATCTGCAATGCACAGATTCCACAAATTTGATCATCCTCATTTAGGACAGATATTCTAGGTTGAAAATGAGGTAAAATTAATAATATAAAAAATAGAATTGATGTACATAATTAACTAGGTTTAAGTTGCATTTTGCATTTTGTTTGTCGACAATTTTTATGATTTTTTTTTAACGGTGGATACCATGGTCTTATAGATCATACTAAAATATTGAGGCCCTACGACAAGTCGTTTAAATTTTAAAAACTCGTTAAAGTTTGCAAAAATTAGTAGAATTTTTTTGGCGTTTGTTAAAATTAGACCTTGTAATAATAATAAATAACAAGTTTTTGTAACTTTCCTCAAGGCAAAATACCAATACCGACTAGTTTAATTATTATTTCATGCTGGACGATACAAAAATTGCATGTTGATTATTGAAATCGTTCCGATATCTTTGAAATCTTAATATTTTAGTATATTATACTTCAATATTTGTTATTGCAATAAACACTTCAATTGTTGGATTTTCTCACAAATCTTCAAAATATTTCTAATTATGAAATGTGTCTGTCATAAAATTTATTCAGTTTTAGTAGTTTATTACGGTTTCAGAATCCCTGGTCGTGATAAAATTAATATGAATCTATCTTTTATCGTATAATTTTTAATATTCGTGTTTTTTATACAACTCTTTCATCCCCGAGTGCTTAATGAAAGAGCAACCCTTCTCTGTTCCACCAATAAAAAATATCCAACGAATGCTATCTGTTTATATAGGGATGTCTCTTCTTTATATTATTATCATGGGGCATCCGGAACCCTTTTTCTTTTTACATCGCGATTCTTTTTATAATTTCCAAGCGTTTCGTAATTATTAAAATGCAAATGCGAAATGTTAAATCATCTAAGATATTAGTTAATTTAAAAAGAAAAACTTTATTATTTTTACAGCGAGTGCTAGAGACGTGTATGTAATTTGCAAAGTTTAAGGAAACATATATACTACATACAAATTGGATAAAGATCAAAATAATTATGACTGAATGAAAAATTAGTAATATGTTCAATAAAATGAATTTTAGTATCACAAGTGTATTGGAATAATAAATATGTTTAAGAACCTCTAATTGATATACGAATTACATTGTACATTTTAGATTTATTTTTCTAAGATAAAAAGCCTTCAGTTTTCCTTCAACAAAACATTAATTTTATATCAATGCTTATGGGACCTTTTCAGACATTTTTAGAAATTAAAATGCAAAACACATTACTATATAATTAATATACGCATTCAATAACAATTAAAACTAATAATACTCCGAGTTTCAACCCAAACCCTACGTTTTTTCCTTGCCCCCTGTGCTCACGAAAACCTACGTTAGGCGTTATTCAATGGGGGGAGGATCTAGAATGCTATGATTCTTTCTCTTCAGGAATATTACTCTTATGAGTAGTAGCCATACGGGTCTGTTTGTGTAAGACAAATATTTGCATATTATTAAATGTTATATTGACTGCAATAACATATTATAATACAATAATGGTCAATTGAAACGCTCCTGAAATTACGTACTGCATCTCGTGAATTCCCTTGCTCTTGTACCATCCAAATCGTGCATTTTTCTCCGTTTCATACACTATCACATCACATTTAATATATTTTAAGAGGGTATTCATTATCCATAATGAGATCATATTCCGACGCTCTCCTGGTTCCATCAAAAGGCTGTAAAATAAATTTTCGGCAACTATTCGTCCATTACGAGTGAGTTATTTGCTCTGATTCTGACCCGTCTTAGCGCGGCCATAATACGCGGCCAGGGATTTTCCTCGGCTCGTGCTGCTAAGTTATTAATATTCGAGGGAGATTTTGCATTTTAATTTAATCCGTAGCCGTTTTGTTGGCCTCTCTCAGGAACAACGTGTGGCTATGAGAGGAGAAAATTCAGAAATATATAGGTATATACACTATTATATTAGTCATCCAGCCTACAACACACATATGTGTTCGTTACCACTCAGTCATAAGTCGTGCATCGGATAACACGGACCTTATGGTCCATATTTCAGTGATTAAATATAAAATATATAACATTGATGATGAGATAAACCGAGCTTCGAAATGTTTCTAAAACTTGAAATATTTATAAATAATGCAGAAAGTAGCTGTGTGTTCATATTTCATAGATGATATAATATTTCATTCGCTCGTATTTTAAAATTACTTAAAATTTATGCGTTTTGCTTTCAAACTTTTATATCCATATTGTCAGCATTCAAGTTTCTGTCTCTTTTCGTAAGGTCTCGTTTACCTGCATTTTTTTCTATTTAGTCTACATCTAATTTCATGACTTGCAATAGACATTCTGTTCCTAATTTGCATTTGATCGATGAATAATAGCAGAATTATTAATAATATTATCATTTTTTTTATTTTACATGGCTTGATTAAACTGTGTATTTTTTCCCCTGTGAATTCCATAAAAACAAGATGAATTATTTATACAATTCATCAGTTTTGCGAATCAGTCACATCGAGATGTATACGTGAATAAATTCGCCAGGTGTATTATGTCAGCAATCAGTCTGTAAACTTTTTCAATTTCCAATGATATCCCATAATACTCTTGTCTGCGGGATTTCATAATGGATATAAAAAATAATTCTATATTTTTTGTGGATATACAAAATATTTGTATTATTATGGAATTGGATAAATGTACTAAAACAGAGGGTATGTTATGTAGTAGTTTTCATACAAAATGGTACTAAATACTGTCAAAAGCACAAATGTAAAAAAAAGATGTTATGATAACTGGATCTTTCTGATCGGTTTAATAACTTATGAGTGAAAATGCATTTAATGTGTAAAACGCCAGCGATCATCCAGGAGGCACATGGTATTTCAACAGTATTTAGTACGATTTTGTATGAAAACTGCCACGTAACATAGTCTTGCTCTTGCTTGTCTATTTTAGAATTAGCCCCTAAATTTCTATAGTAAGTTTTGGTCATCTAGTGTATTACTATAGTTTACGCCATACACCACTAGTTCCCTATTTCCATTATCATTATCCTCGTCACATAATATCCCCGTTGGCAATGCAAAATAATGTTGGCCATTTCTCTGGGAACGTACAAATATGACGCAATTAAACAATGTTCGAAGCTAATTAAAACCAAACCTTTCTTGATTACCCCGCTCTTAGAGCAGCTCCGACCGAGACGGAAAGCTCGGAAAAGCTCCTCAAGTTCCGAAAGCTCAACGGGTGCGAGAGAAAGCTTCGAATTGGCGGGAGCTTTGTTTAACATGTACAATTAATGTTCGCGCGCAACGAGATGGTTTCTATAATTCAAATAGCACTTTAGGGATTCGAATCAAAAGTTTATCGAGATGGCGAGATAGTATAAGATGGAGGTAAGAAAATGAATAAATATTATTATGAACGAGTTTAAATACATGTAAATTATTTTAACTGTATAGTATATCATGTGAGTTATTGTAATGTGGATGCTCATAAATATTCATTCGTTAGATAACTTTGAAATTAATATTTGTGTTGGGGTGAACAGAGTAAGAGTGCTTATGCTTGTGATACATTACAAAGATATACAAAAATCTTCATGAAGTCATGATATATATAGGATAAATTATATATTTTTTCCAATGCTTGTTAAGATAATTTGTGATAAAGTTTATAGTCAAACTAAAATGTTATTAAAAGTAAGTAGGCAGTATTACAAAAATTGTAAAAATAAATTTATCATTCAGAGACAGGACAACCTTTTCAAAAATTTATGAAACTATTATTATGAAATAATAAGACCCCAATTTGTGGTTTTTGAACTTACCAAGACATCTCTCTTTTTTAATTTAATTCAGAAGAATGTAAGTCTTAGAATATATAAACCAATCTAATCTATTTATTATAGTCTATATATAATGAGCTCATAAATATATAATCTAATTTCAACTGAACATAAACAAACATTTTTATCACAAACATAAAATCTAACCTTTGTTCTTTTCTATTTATATTCAACCCCATACCTTTACTCGTTATTCAAGTATCATGTAATATATTATATTACCGCAAATCAAAACTCTATTCGCACGCACTTTAAAGCAGCCATTAATAAGAGGCCTCCTATCCAGCAGCCATTTTAATTCAAAACGCACACCTGGTCTCCCCTCTTGATATGGAACGTCATCAACGGACTCATCAAAAACAGATCGAGACTGTCATATTTTCTTATATGATCATAACATGGTAAATTCATTTAAATTTAAATACTTAGATAATTTTCTAATTGAAGATTGAGGTAATTAGACAGAAAAAATGCTACCGATGCAAGTAGTATGGACAAACATAGTTCTATTGTTAGGTTTATGTAACTTTCGATTAATTTAATTTAATTACTAGATGAATCCTTGAATTGTTATAACATTTGATTTATTTATTAGTCAGAAGCTTATAATCGAGATTAATAATAATAAAATAAAAATAAAATTATTTAAGCCTACAAGAAATAGTTTGTATTAACAAATTTACATTATATATATTTCATGCATTATTTAAAATTAAGTAAATTTATAGTTTGAGGTTTGAGAAAATATCGAACCACATTATTCTGAATGCTAAGCTTCAATTAGTATTCTTAAATAAAAGTAAATAAACAAAAACTCCTAATATTTTCTATATATGTCCATAATATCCCCAATATTGAATCTATGATCCGTATTTGCCAGCAATTAGCACAAACGTGTCTGAGTTGACATGACGTGGGCGATATCTGGAGGCATTTGCAAGCAGATCGATTGATTCTGTGATTTAGGACAATGATTTAAGCCTCTCACCCCCGATTAAAGCTCAAAGCTCGAAGCCCGATGCTTCAACTACCCTTTAGAAAGCGCCCTATAGCTCTTAATCTATTAGTTTGGAACATTTCACCGAATATTTACACACATGGGATTGCCGAGGATGGAATCATGATAAAATAGATGAATTATAAATGGTGAATATACTATGAAAAAATATGGCTAAGTCATAGTTGTATACCTTTTTTACGTCATATGGAAATTACTAATAACTAATAAATATATTGTATAAATTGCTCTGAAAATTGGCGAAGTAGTTGATGGAAACGTATAAACATATCTAATTAAATTATCTCATACGACCTACCATAAATTTATCTTTCATTTCTCTAAATATTCGATCATAAATTCAGTCAAAAATTGAAAATTTATAGCCACGTTTGAAATGTATCTCGAAATTCAACGTTATAGATTGATAGATTCTGCCAAACATTTTAGAATTATTGCCAATGCAGGTGATTTATCTTCATACGTTATTCAATATTTTGGAATGATAAGTTCTGCCCTGAAACCAGCAGTAATCTTATTAGTTGAAAGCGAGCCAGTGAATTGGGGCGTCATAATTCTTTTGTCGGATGTAATATTTGCCGCCAGATGCGTCCGTCAATCAGTGCAGCTTTGGACGTCAGTTATGGAAAAGGTGAGGTCTATGGATTCAAAAGATATCTCAGAAATTTCACCTAAAACTCTATCATAAATGACCAGTAGTTAAATAAAAGCAGACCGACTGATCATTCCAATAGCCCAGCAATATTATTTGTATGTTATTTCTCCATATTGATTTATCAATCTATGATGGGTATCCCGCTTCACATTATATCAATGCGTCATCATACTTCGATTAACAATCGAAACAGCCTTAATGGACCAGCGTCATTTCATGATGTGTTCGAAGACAAATGATTCTTTAGTGACGCATGCCATTAAAATAATGTTTTTCATATTCCCTCGAGCATTGATCATATCACACCGATGGTTGGCGTAATCGAATTGACAATTGCTTTTGATAAACTGATGATGTAAACAGAAAAATATAGGAAGGAGAATCGTAAAACTGCGCCTTATGTATGATAGAACCAAACTCTTTGTTTAATAGGTTCATTGAGTAGTATTTTTGCAAAGGTTTTTGAGACCAAGATTTTTGGCAATAGGATAAGACGAGGCAGAAAGATCCGTTCCAACTTATAGTAATTGTACTGTAAAAACCAAACCAACTATATGACATTAAATACCACATATCAAACAAACAACTATCAAACTATGCATGTGTTCAATAGAATTTCTAGCTAATTGATCAGTGCAGAAATGTATTTTTGCCATTTTTTCTAAAATTGGTACTCTTGTCTTTTCTAACTCACAGGCGGAGTAGCAAGGAATTGCCAGGGGGCAAATATAGAACCATAATCCATTGCTTAGAAAATCTAATCAAGTTGATGAAGGTTAGTGTTTGTTGCACAGTTTTCAGTTGCATTTTTATAAATAGTCAAATGTTCCCCCAGCACTGCTTTATCAGCACACATAGCTTTTGACTCTTTAATTCCCTTAACTTTTGTATCCATCGGAGCTTTTGTATACCTACAGCATACAGTACACACACGGCAGTATATGACTGTATCCTCTCAGTCAGTGTGCAGTATGTTTGTCCATATGTGTTTATATTGTATCGCGAGAGGCCCGAGCTCATGTAATAGAGACTAATCCTATTATACGAATAATTCGTCCATTATGTTTGCACTAAGGACTAGCGACCAGTGATCGACGTGGTTCCTCCGACCTCCATACAAACTATTTAATTAACAAAAGGATTATACAAATTGCGTTAAACGAGTCCGATTATATTAACAGATGCCCAATGTAATAATAAGGCGAGAGAGATTTTGATACTATCACGCATGTTTGCATTCTGACGTAAATGAGTGAGGTTGATGAATATTTGACTCAGAAATGGATTTGATTTGGATTTGGACAATGGGTAAGTCAAGGTGATACACGAGTGAAAACAGAGATCAAAATATTTTACCAACTTGATAAAGTGTTTTTAATCTGTTCATACAAAACAATGAGCAGAGATTTAGCAAGTATTATTATATATAGAAATAAAAACATTATGATTAGATATTAGTAGATGACTATCTTTAGCCAAGTACAGTTGAAGACCTTTATAATCAAATGAATTAATAAAAACCAAATAAACGTTTTACAACAAAGTACAGTACAAATAAACAAAAAAATGATTTGATATTAAGTTAATATATAGGTCTAATCAGAAATGATTTAGCTCAAGATCCAGTTCTACTAAAGTTAGTAAAAACTACTAAAGTTTGAAAACAAGTGAAAAGTCTATTATATTTGTGAGCAAAAACATAGGCCTTGTAACTTAAGGTCTATGTTTTATTCCCACCTGAGCCAACCTGATATCAAGCAGTTTTGATATCAGTTTCGACTTAGATATAGATCTAAACATCTTTCCAACTAATAGTGATTTGGAATTGCAATCGAAATATAGATCGAAATACGTTTTGAAGTGAAAATAGACCTTTCCCGATGTGTTTCAAAATTTAATTTTTTGGTTGTAAAAAAAAAGTAAAAATGTATGAATAGTATTAGAAAAATTCTAATAATCAAAAAATAAAATATAAATAGATCATAAGTTTGATTGCTTCTAAGAAGCTAAGTTGGGTTTTTCATGGAAATAAATATTAATAAACTAAATGTTTGTTCTAAGCAATTGAGAGTTCAGTAAGAAATGCACAAATTTAAGTATAATGTAATAAATAAAAAATTATTGCAATGAAGAATAAAAAAATATGAGTAAGGATATGATATGCAAACACGACGATTTGTATCAAAGTTGTTAAGCAAATGACAAATATCATCCAACAAGAACAAATTATCTTTGCTTCAAAAAACATACATCCTCGACAAATACAAATCTTCTTATCTCCTCTTTATATTTCTTCCAGATGCTTCTGTTCGCCGGTCTGGATATAATTCGATTATAAAAAATGATCATTAAATAAATTATGCAGTAATGCCAAGAAAGGCTTTTGTGTGTTGAAAAAGTATGAAATTCAGGAGCGAATGTTGAATATTTGACGTGCCAGGTTGCTCTGCGGGAAACCGCTTATCGAAAATCCGTCTGCCACTCAAGATGACAGAAAGACAAATTTTCGAAAGACGAGGAGTTAAGGAAATTATTCGGATCACTTGAAATAAGCCAAGAAAAAGTATCGAAAAATACTGGATCATACGACAAAATCATACTAGTGGTTCGTGGCATTGTGCCTCAAGGCAAAGTTTACTCCGCATCTCCGGAACGGCTGGTCCTGCCTTTTCCAAATATTAATCAGAACATTTTTCAAATCGAATACAATTTGTATATCTTTCCAAAGCAGATATTTGTAAAAGTCAATATTTCTACAAGTAATATATTATAGAATTAAATACTCTATGTAGTATATTTGAGCAATAAATATTATATGTAAAAAAAAAAAATAGTTTCTTTTTAAAATTACGTGTTATATATAATCATCCTAATATACGTGCATTAAATTAGAGTTATATACTAAAATAATATTGGAAGGGTAGAGGTTGTCTTTTTTTAGGTTTGAAACCACTGCTCGACATAAAAAGTGCTTCGTTATTACGCGAGAATTAAGTTGGCAAAATAAACCAACACAATTAATGCGTATCAAAAAAATGTTTTATATTCATTCAATGACAGACGTGTGAATTGTAACGATATTTTCAATATTTCGACTTCTTGGCAGCAAGATCAAGATAATTCTGTCACACGGTAATTGGTATCAGAACACATTTATCACATATGAGAAATTAAGATGAATTGAGCATTGAATGAAACCGTTAAAGATTACACATGAGCAAATTAATAAAAAAAAATAAGAATGAGTGATTTTTTGCTCGAGTTTTAAAAATTCGATGTGTAATTCCTCAAAGATTAACTGCCTGAAAATAACCATAACCTCAGACTGTTAGAAAGCGTTTAAATTATTTTTATCTATGCAAATTTATAGCATCTGATATTGATCAAATAAATCTTTAAAGTAGGGTTCGAAAATAATCTAATTTGAAATCAGGCGTACGTCTCGTTTGAAATAGACTATGCTTAAATTATCATTTGAAAGTCAAGGGAGGCAAAAATATTTTTGCTATGAAAAAGCACTCATCTTGCTAAAAAAAAATATTTGGATTAGAAAGGCAAACCAATATTGACCCGCTAGACAATTGAAAAAAAAAATCGAAATTTTGAAAAAATTTCAAACTGTTGAAAAGAAGTTTTAAAAAAGCTTACTTTTATCAAAGTTCTAAAAAAAACTAATGTTTGCAGTATTCAAAAAATTTTAAAGTTGCTTTTAAAAAAATAAATTTTTGATACGGGAAGTTTCAGCAATTTGTCTTAAGTTAGGTTGCCAACTTGCCATGCACCACTAGTTTAATTTTTCCTATATATTATAAAAATTTATTTTATAAATCCTTATTCTACGCCTATGTAGGAAGAGGATGATTGTACATTCATGTTGTCACTTGTGTATTACACGCGTCACAACATTCCAGATTACCGAGCAGACACGTGGCGAAGCGTCAGAGGACGCGCCGTGCCAGGATTACTGACAAGGAATTACTAGATAATGAAATGCAGATATAGATTTCATCTAAGTGATTACACGATTTCGATGGAGGAATTTATTGTTAAGATTGAAGCAACTCTCAAGGCAGAAGATTGAAGAAGAAACAACCAGTAAATATTCTTTAAGGAATTAGTGATCCTCAATGGAAGATCATCTAACATGTCTATTTTTTATACTCAAGTATTACTACTTAAAAGCCACAAAAAATCAGAAAATAATGATCAAAATGAAAGAATTTGATTGGCTACTGCGTAAAAAGTCTAAGCTCTCTGTTGAAAATAAGTTACTGCTATATAAATCAATCATTAAACCAATCTGGACCTACGGAATTGAGCTCTGGGAATGTGCTTCCCAAATCAAATATAGCTATAATGCAGAGAACTCAATCAAAAAATTTACGTACAAAACTTAATTCTCGGTGGTACGTTACAAATGAAACCATTCACAGCGATCTCAACATGAAAACAGTGCAATTAACGTTCAAAGAATTTAAGGAAAAATAGGCGACATTTTACAACCATTCGGCGTAAGAAGATTAAAACGTCAATGGCCTTTAGATGTAGTCTTAGATTAGTTTTAATATATCATTATATTTTCAATTGTTGATCTAAAAAGATCTCATTGGAGTTCTTTTTAGACATCGCTCTCAAATATTGTCAATTCAGCTTATAGGAATTCTTATGTATTTCTGATTGCTAAATAAAACAGAGTTAAAATTAAAAAAAAGTATTACTTGAGTAAAATATTAAGTTAAACAGCTATGGAGCAACAACAAGTTCTGATTGCTTTTCACCAATGTTAAAAAAATTAAAGCAGCATAAATTATTAGGTAGCAGAAATTTTCATTCGTTGGAAATATTATCTATTTCTAATAGATATAAAACATGTACTTGAAAACTATAAAAACAAAAATTTTTAACGATTACGATAACTTACCCTACGGAAAATTAGTAAATATTTTATATTCGAGCACATAGAATTAAATTTGCATGTTTTACGAAAGAATTGAAATAAAAACATCCCAATTAAAATAAACAAAAATTAAATCTACCGCTACCTGATAAAAACCTCTACCATATAAAATTTTTACGATCCATCTCTTCCATCATAACAAAGTGAAACGATACACATCCTATATTATTTGGGCATAAAATATCATCGTTCAATTAAACAAGCTATATAATAAAGCACTAATCGGTAACATGACGCGCGCTTCCTCTTGCCTCATCTACCCTCCGACCCGACCCTCTTTCGTCAGACCGACCCTATTCCCATCGGGGGTGGTTATATGTTTTACGAGGGCGTTATTAATATAGCATGTCGTTACTTAAAGCTAAACGGATTACGGACACCCTCGCAACAAACGACAAGGGGTCGGGGGTGAGTGCGGGATTAATATCGTAATAGAAGCCGGAGATGAGCGTTGCTCACTTCATTAGGGAAAATTCGGAAAATGCTTAGACTGATGCCGAGCAAATCATTTTCGACGAAGAAATTTTCATGGATAAATAACAGGCAATATATATATATATATATATATATATATATATATATATACAGGGTGTCCCAGACCTTAACGTACAACCGAACCGTAATCGTAAATTACATTCCTAGATTCACTGCGAAAAAACCACATTTGCCCAATTATTTTCAAGAATTTAAACCTTTTGTTTAGCCATGAATTAAAATTTTTTAAAATCGGTCGATTTTGAGAGGTTCTGCTTTAAAAAAATGTACTAAAAGGGTGTTTGCAAGTTTTATAAGAAGTTGGTGCATTTAATCAGGATTGACATGATTTTTACTAGTGCATAATGGGAAAAAAGAAAGCAATAAAAAATCAAAATGAACTATGTTCTACTTCTGAGTAATTTATCATATTATGTATTTTTTATATTGACAAAATAATGTTCATCAAAAACAAAATTTCCAGTTAAAATTAATCATTTTAAATAAAATAAATATGTCAATTGATGCAAAGCGAGATGAATTCAGACGATATTTGGAGCAAACCGGAGTCATGGAAGCTTTGACGAGAGCTTTAGTACAACTTATGGAGTTGCCAGAAAAACCTCCGGACGCTGTTGCTTATTTGCGAGATATTTTACCAGGTAATAACAAAAAATACAAAAGATCTTATTGTAACTGCTTAAAGCATTAATATCCTAAATATTTAAAATTGCTAAAACAGTTAAAGTTTACTAGAAATTATTGTTCCCTACAAAACTTTACCAATCTTTACAGGTAAATCATTCTATCAAATCAAATGTTCTACTGAACAATTTAATGCAAATAAAGTTTAATCTAACATAATTCACTTTACTAGTTATGTAAGCTCAAGTCGTTGTTTAAAACTATGCCAGACTATTTATACGTACAGAATTCAAATAATTGATAAAACAAATTTTATTTTTTTAGGTGAATCTGGGCCAGCAATGGAAGATACAAGTGACGAAGTCGCTTTGCAGAAACGTCTTGACGCAGCGAACAATCGTATCAAACATCTAGAGATCGCTATCGAAAAGCTCAAAGCTGCTGATCCTAATTTGGGCATGGCAGAACCCGCTGCCTCAACTTAATCCTATAATCTATAGATCTAATTTAAAAATGAACTAATATTTCACTGTAGCTTGTATACATAGTAGAGACAATTACAGAAAATAAAGCAACTGTTGAAGAAATGATCTTCAACCAATTAAATAGTGAGCTTAAAAATTCCTTTATATTTGCGTTTCATTCAATATGTTGAGCGATCGCCAATAAGCAAATGCAAAAAAATATGCAAAAATCGAACGCATTTGTGCCGTCACTTCTGCGCACACAATTCCATCACGAGCTATTGATATAATGACAATTAAAATTCCAATCTCATCGCCGTCGCGTTTTGGATGAAAACAATCACGAACGGAAAAATGTAATCATTGAGGAAGATAAAATATTGTTCGTTTTGAGCAGGGAACGCTGTTCTAGTTTGAAAATGTAGGGCTGAAATATGTTTTATTCAAAAATCATTTTTACATTTGGGTATTTTCTATTTTCATCGGAAAAGAATCTACATGCCTTTCCTGGATATTCTAGAAAAGATTTTTTTGACGAAATTTGCTCATATTTTCCAGAAAAGCAGAGATGAAATAAACGTACGCCGGTACGCATACAACGAAAGATTTCTATTCATTCGATACGACGACTAATCACAAACGACCCGTATATAAATGATAATGACTAACAGTTTGGGCGTAACGGACTTCCGTTGCAGTTTTACAGATTACTCCCTAGTCGCGTCTAAAGAAGTTTTACTTCAAAAAAGTAGGCATGCAAGCTTGTAAACAAGTTGATTGGTATACAGACATAGGCAAATAACTAGTCAGGTAGATTATATTTAAGTCAGAAAAATAATATTGATTAACGAAAGTATCTGCAATAGTTTTGTCCACAAATTCTTGTAAATTTTCAAATCTAAGGGGCCGTTTAAGTATTGTTGGCGGGGGGTTGTTGATTTGCTTATTTTGGGTTGACATGGGGGGGCAGGTGAGTCTGGATGATGATTACGTCATAGGTAGTATTTTTACTTTTTTACATTAATTGCAAAATGTTTACGTAAGCATGGGGGTAAGGGGTAAAAGCTTTGCTTACTTAAGCTGACAAAGAGGATGGGGTGGGGAAGTAAATAATTGTAATAAATTTGCTTACGTAATACTTGAACGATCCCTAAGACTATTCCATATCCTAGCCCTTGGTTTAACCCATGATGTTACGGGTTGCTCTAGTCAGTACGATCCCGTCCTACTATAATTTACATTTTTATTGGTGGATTCCCGCGGATTTGTCCCCGCAATGCGCCTGACGTAGCCAGTAGGCAGAAAGGTAGTTCGTCTCTAAGCCCGTTGAATACATAACCGCGATATGATTGACGGCTGTTAAGCGTATTGAAAGCCACGTTTCATTTAGGAAAATATTTCAATCTGAGAAAGAACCAGGAGATTACATACGCTACTAAAGGTTTAGTAATAGGAATAAAATTTTGAAAAATCTTTTTGCATATATTTGAAAACATTGACCTGAATAGCCCCTTAAATGTGGTTTTTATAAATGCAAACTCGTACTAGTTGATTGAGTAAGCAAAAATAAATAGAACTTTACATTAGATCATTGACGTTTTAGTAAAATATATCTATCAAAATTTTAGCAGAATCTCTATATTATCACTATTATTCATTTAATGAACTTATTTCCAACAACAACAATCCACCCCGTTACTGCTACACCCGCGTCCGAATCATAACTTTAAACTTCCCCGCCGCATATCATCTCCCGGCTGTTATTGACTGCAAAACGGCCGCGCAAAGTGTGCGTAGACCACAGACAAAGCGTTGTCGGGCCTACGCTGGCGAGGGTTTGACAAGTGCTACGTGTTCGGTCAATTAGCCGTAGCATTGGGGGTAGCAGAACGGTGAGGCAAAAAGTAGAAACGGTAAGGGGTAGTCTATTTGTGATAGCTGAAATTGTTAATGTATAGTGGTAAAGTTAAAGACTAAATATTGGACTAGCAATCATCATCAATATTTTTTAAATAAAAATTAAGTTTCTACATATACGAATTTTTACTAGAAAATTTATTTACCATAAATTAACAAGGAATCGAATATTTTAAATATAAGATTTCCCATTTCTGTAGTAATAGTTACAGAAGGCATTTCTATTAAAAAAAACTTCAGACAAATGCTGCAACCTTAATTTTCATTTGGATATTTATTTTACAATGTAAATTTACTACTTGTGTTTACTAAAAATGCCTATGTCAATGTATTTGATCAGATTTGACATTTGATTTATTTGCTAAACCATATTATAATGGTTGTTTATTAACCTTATTAAACGTGGAGTAAGTTTTATCTTCGAATATTTCAGTGATATTATTATAACAAATCTCATACGTAAAACAGTGTGCCAAATTTCAAAAACATCATGCGCCCCTTCTCAGCCGCACGCAGATGGGCCACGGATTAGGGTTGTGGCTACGAGGTCAACCCTCGACTTATATACATACGTAAAGCTCTATCTGGTGAAAATTATTCTTAAACTGTTAATAGAAAAATGAATCTGGAAGTCATAAGAAAATGTAAGTGATAAATTGTATTAGCTTTAAACCTTAGTATCAAATCAATTTACACGATCACACAGTAAAAATTAAATTATTAGTCGTGCAATCAGCAATCGTACGAAAAAATCTATTCTAAACTTCAAACAGATATTTTTTTGTCTGTCCTAACTTTATTTCAAACTATTTTCGCTTCAGGCAATTAAGGCTTCAATTGGCATATACACTCACATAGGAACAATCATACAAAAAAAAACAAAAACTTAGACAAAATCAAGGTTAAAGTTTACTAAATAAATTATTGGAATATATAAATTGAGCTCAACAGAACGTACAATAATAAAGGTTGTATTTAGTTCTAGAACCTGAATAATATTTCTCGATTTATTTATAAGATGAAAAATAAATATCATGATCTACAAATTGCAAAATTTTTACAAAATGAGTAATATTGAATGAAATGAATTTTTAAAATTATAGAAATAAAAATATGTAACGTTAAAAGTCAGACGATTTTGATAGTAAAAAATTACAAATTACAAATAATATAAGTAAATATGTTTTAGAATCCTAGTTCTATCCCAAATACGTTTTAAACGCTGTCACCCCATTATGCGCCACACTTGTAGAAAACGTAGGGCTCTCTAGGCCCATATTTCTAACGGGTTCTGTGTCGCCCAATGTGTACTTAATATTCTACGGATTTAAGAGCAATGCGGTCCAGACGAATGCAACATATGTTTCAAATTACAAAAATTGAATAAAATTGTACC
Source organism: Ctenocephalides felis (assembly GCF_003426905.1). Lineage (NCBI taxonomy): Eukaryota > Metazoa > Arthropoda > Insecta > Siphonaptera > Pulicidae > Ctenocephalides > Ctenocephalides felis. Next base: position 1,484,013 of record NW_020539724.1, read on the forward strand.
CCGAAAAACACACTCATATGTAAAACAGGAAAAATGCAAGTTGCAGAAATAATAATACAAATAGGTAAAACTGAGTTAAAAATCAAATTGGCTTCAATTTCGGTATTTTCTGAAGACGACATTTGGTAAAAATAGCTGATTTAAAAAAATAAAATGATATGTTTTTATCAAATCGTTTTATTTATGTAATTAATTATTTTAAAGAATATTAACAAATGGTAATGAAGTGAAAGGGGAAAGATGTGGCAACTACAATTAAAATGAGTGAGCGTTCAATTACTACAAAAATCGATTTTTATCCAACAAAGCTATAGATCCAGAGAGATTATTTTCTTCGTGAGGTGAAGTGAAAGAGGCAATTTGTAACATCATATCCGCAAGCAAGGAAGCTCCATTAAGCCCAAACCGTCTTTCTCTTTGCCGCGATTGCGTACCGTGAATTAGGGTGAAAATCGCATGATACGGTGGAGAACAGGTAACAGAAAATTGGGTAAGGAATGGGTGGCGTCAATTTAGCCAAAAAGTAGAAAATATTTATGAAATTTGTTTTTCCCCAAACTCATATCACACTTTTGCATTTATAACAATCATTAGTTTCCCATTACCCAATTAGCATATAAATCACAACTCTGTAATACCTCTAACCAACAACCTCTATATTTGCCTTGTCACAAAGTTGATGGAATGCATTTAGGAAATCTCAAAACATCCCCGTTATTGCAAATGATGTGCTTAAGTAACACGAGCACCCCTTTGCAAATTTGTTCTGATGCATTTGAGACTTAAGGTTAATCCTGATCGAAAATTGGAACGTATGCCAGAAGGCGTGTCATTTCGGTTTAACTGACACATCGTTTTATTAAAATAATAAATCCGTAACAAATGTAGAAATATGTGGGTAAATAATAAATAGATCATAGTACAATCACCCACCCATAAAAAGAAAAAAAATTATATTCGAATGAGGAAGATATTTATATCCATACAAGATGGTGAATTAGTTTGAATATATATTCTTGTAAAGATATATTTAGAATATAATTTCTGGTTTCATCATTCGGAAGATTGCGTTGGCTACAACATCAATATCATAATACAAGGTAAAGAGCAGAAGCATAATACTAGCTCAAACCACTAACGAGTACTCTTGTAGAACGAATTTTATTTTGAAAAAGTATATTTTTCTAACCTTACTGATATTAATTAATAAATCCTTCGTTAATGACGCTTATTATTGTTGACTACATTTTTTAAGAATGTTATTTCTTGTCCTACATAACGATTTAATTAATCTTACTACAACTATAAAAGGAATCGGTGAACGTGTAGTTCTACTTTTGCCAAGGTTTCAGATGTCATCTATTCAATTAATAATTTGTATGTCTACAATTCTATAATTT
>NW_020539724.1:2936412-2938455 GCF_003426905.1 Ctenocephalides felis
CGAGTAAATTTTTTTTAGTATAATATTTTTTACTAAGTGTCCAGTCGAGTAAATTTTTTTTAGTATAATATTTTTTACTAAGTGTCCAGTCGAGTAATTTTTTTTAGTATAATATTTTTTACTAAGTGTCCAGTCGAGTAAATTTTTTTTAGTATAATATTTTTTACTAAGTGTCCAGTCGAGTAAATTTTTTTAGTATAATATTTTTTACTAAGTGTCCAGTCGAGTAAATTTTTTTAGTATAATATTTTTTACTAAGTGTCCAGTCGAGTAAATTTTTTTTAGTATAATATTTTTTACTAAGTGTCCAGTCGAGTAAATTTTTTTTAGTATAATATTTTTTACTAAGTGTCCAGTCGAGTAAATTTTTTTTAGTATAATATTTTTTACTAAGTGTCCAGTCGAGTAAATTTTTTTTAGTATAATATTTTTTACTAAGTGTCCAGTCGAGTAAATTTTTTTTAGTATAATATTTTTTACTAAGTGTCCAGTCGAGTAAATTTTTTTTAGTATAATATTTTTTACTAAGTGTCCAGTCGAGTAAATTTTTTTTAGTATAATATTTTTTACTAAGTGTCCAGTCGAGTAAATTTTTTTTAGTATAATATTTTTTACTAAGTGTCCAGTCGAGTAAATTTTTTTTAGTATAATATTTTTTACTAAGTGTCCAGTCGAGTAAATTTTTTTTAGTATAATATTTTTTACTAAGTGTCCAGTCGAGTAAATTTTTTTTAGTATAATATTTTTTACTAAGTGTCCAGTCGAGTAAATTTTTTTTAGTATAATATTTTTTACTAAGTGTCCAGTCGAGTAAATTTTTTTTAGTATAATATTTTTTACTAAGTGTCCAGTCGAGTAAATTTTTTTTAGTATAATATTTTTTACTAAGTGTCCAGTCGAGTAAATTTTTTTTAGTATATATATTTTTACTAAGTGTCCAGTCGAGTAAATTTTTTTTAGTATAATATTTTTTACTAAGTGTCCAGTCGAGTAAATTTTTTTTAGTATAATATTTTTTACTAAGTGTCCAGTCGAGTAAATTTTTTTTAGTATAATATTTTTACTAAGTGTCCAGTCGAGTAAATTTTTTTTAGTATAATATTTTTTACTAAGTGTCCAGTCGAGTAAATTTTTTTTAGTATAATATTTTTTACTAAGTGTCCAGTCGAGTAAATTTTTTTTAGTATAATATTTTTTACTAAGTGTCCAGTCGAGTAAATTTTTTTTAGTATAATATTTTTTACTAAGTGTCCAGTCGAGTAAATTTTTTTTAGTATAATATTTTTTACTAAGTGTCCAGTCGAGTAAATTTTTTTTAGTATAATATTTTTTACTAAGTGTCCAGTCGAGTAAATTTTTTTAGTATAATATTTTTTACTAAGTGTCCAGTCGAGTAAATTTTTTTTAGTATAATATTTTTACTAAGTGTCCAGTCGAGTAAATTTTTTAGTATAATATTTTTACTAAGGTCCAGTCGAGTAAATTTTTTTTAGTATAATATTTTTACTAAGTGTCCAGTCGAGTAAATTTTTTTTAGTATAATATTTTTACTAAGTGTCCAGTCGAGTAAATTTTTTTTAGTATAATATTTTTACTAAGTGTCCAGTCGAGTAAATTTTTTTAGTATAATATTTTTTACTAAGTGTCCAGTCGAGTAAATTTTTTTTAGTATAATATTTTTTACTAAGTGTCCAGTCGAGTAAATTTTTTTAGTATAATATTTTTTACTAAGTGTCCAGTCGAGTAAATTTTTTTTAGTATAATATTTTTTACTAAGTGTCCAGTCGAGTAAATTTTTTTAGTATAATATTTTTTACTAAGTGTCCAGTCGAGTAAATTTTTTTTAGTATAATATTTTTTACTAAGTGTCCAGTCGAGTAAATTTTTTTTAGTATAATATTTTTTACTAAGTGTCCAGTCGAGTAAATTTTTTTAGTATAATATTTTTTACTAAGTGTCCAGTCGAGTAAATTTTTTTTAGTATAATATTTTTTACTAAGTGTCCAGTCGAGTAAATTTTTTTTAGTATAATATTTTTACTAA